>NW_017535186.1:154861-189540 GCF_001853355.1 Bactrocera latifrons
GCCACTCCCAAGTGAATGGCGATCAGAAAACTTTCCTCACTTCCGTGAACTTCTACACATGACTCCATCCTCCAATTATTGTCTAGCATCCTTTAAAAAAACAATACGCTTTACCTAAAGTCTCTTGTCACTATTAGTTATGTCAGCTGTGAGGAATTTTAATTTTCTAAAAACTACCAAGCTAATGTGTATAATTTACACAGTACAACAAAGCAAAGTGTGTGTGGCTGCCAGCACTTCCTTTACAATGGAATTAAGTTTATTAAAATTCAATCATAAAATGCTACCTTAATTTGTTATTAAAACACCAACAAAGCAAAAATCCGGCAAACGTTCGGAAAACGGTAGGTAAACAGGGGGAAACGCATGCAAATGCAGAAATAAGCACTTCCTCAGACGTGTGTTTGCATGTGCGAGCTTTCCTGACAGCATTTCCAGTATATTGTCAGTATATTCACATGAGTTAAAGCAGCAGCTGTTGCAACTACAATATTTGTCTTGGGAAATATGCTAAACAATGTCATATTGTGAATTAGTTAAGGAAGCACATCCTTTAGCTACGCATGCGTGCATAGCTAAGAAATTGCAAGAAAACTGGGGAAATGATTTTAGTCTGTGTACGTGCTAGTTCTACACTTTCATTTTATTCCTGCGACGTTCCTAGATTACCAAAACATAAAGGCAATTCAAAGTTTAAGAGAATTGAGTATGAAAAAGTCTTCTACCATAGTAAACTTTTAATTTTAATCACCAAAATTCCGATCAGAAAAATCAACTAGTCAAACATGATGAAAAAACGGATTCTGAAATATCAATATTTGTTGATAAAAATTAAATGTAATGTTATATATAAATACAGCGTAAACATCTATTTCATAACATAAAAACAATAAAAATTCCGAGGGAAAGGGCGTATATCCTAAATATTGAGATAAAAAATAATTTAAAAAAAAAAATATGAAAATAGTAATTCATGCAATATATTGCACAATCAATTGCTTCAACGTGTTCGCTTACTTTGCTGCAGTAAATGCGCTTCATCGCGCTGATACACCATGGGGCTGGGGCACGTTGAACTGGAGTTGGTGGAATCGATCGATTCGTCTATGTTGCAGCGTGTTATGCCGGCCTGAAATAACAAAATAAAAAAACAGCTTTTGATCAGATAAATGTTGAATAAATATTTGCATTAGCTCATATTTTTTATCGAATCACAAAATTGCAAAAAGTAATAGTTATTCCAAAATTATACCACACCAGATAAATATAAGCAGAATGTTGCTCAATAAATTTCATAAATAAATTCCCAACTAAATGCTTGTAAAAGCATAGTTTTGCGCTTGAACACACCGTTTAAGAAAGCTTTGCCATGTTATATTCACAGGTATAAAAGAGAGCAGGCATAATTGAGTTTTTATCACAGCCTTTAATATTTACTACGAGGGAAAGAAAAGAAGAACTTTTTTTTTACTGTTTCAGCATAATACTTTTGTGGCATAAACTGAAATATAGACAGGAAAGCTTATTAAATATAATTTGGCTCCTTCTGTGTGAATCTTATGTACCCCATAAGAACCATTTTCATCACACTCTTCTATATTGTATTTACCGTAGACTTAATAAGTTTGTTATAATGAGATACCATAAATAAAGGTTCAAAAGTAATTATAAAATAAACAAGAACAGATATTTTCTCAAAAATATACTGAATGAGAGTTGAAAGAACCGAAATAAATACAAAACAATACTTTTGGATTCATGAAACCTCATTCCATTGAGTAAGGTAAGTCCACAAAATTATATTCAAAGTAAAGTCAGATAACTAAAATCTTCATGAAAGTATATCATAGTACCATATTAATTCCAACGAAATATCATATATAACAGATGAAAAAGTCGCCGGCCTACCACAGTCTAATACTTTCTTTAAAATATTTTTTCCCAAGCGCGATGCACTGATTATAGCGACCATCTAGTTTTTCGATACCATTTTTATTATATGATTTGTCGTTCGCTTCAAATTAAGCTTCAGTTTCTTCGAAGACTTCTTCATTCGATGAAAATGTCTTCCCAACTAAGCATTATTTTGAGACTTGAGAACAGGAATTAGTCCCTGGCGATGAGTTCTGAAGAATACGATGCATGCAGTAGCAACTCGAAGCCCCATACAAGAATTTTTGCCATCGTTTTCGCTGACTTCTAACACAGTGTATTCTCTTGGCGCAACAGCGCTTTCTGTCTCTGCACAAACGGTTTACTAAACAGTATTTAATAGTCGCTGTTGAGGGTTCCTCCTTTTCTAGGGTAATAATAATAATTATTTAATAGTCATCCCAAAATAAAGACGCCATATCCTTGCCAGCTGACTGTTGCCGTTATCCACACTTTGGAGCTAGTTCATCATGTGTGGTCCATTCGGATGACTGTCGATTGGAATTCGGATTGAAAATGTCTCCAAAGCGTTTCATTAACTCGTAATTGTTTTCGGTCCAAAGTGAGCTTTCGCGGCTACCACTTTGCACTGAGATTTCCCATACCCAAATATTCGTGAATAATATTATGTACACGTTCACTTGATAGGGTGCCTCCTACCTCGAACAACTTCACATTACGGTCGTCCAAATTTATTTTGTGAACTTTTTTTGTTTTTTTTTTATTGGTTAAAACTTCTTTTGAGCGATCACTGCGTTCACCGATTTCGGTGCTTATTTCACTCAACTTGATATAGTTCACAAACTAATAAGCCGACAGCCGTCAAATTGAAGATTAGGACTGTTGAAGGTTAGGGCTAACTAAAACTCTTGTGGATTTTATTCTATAAGACTTGTATCAATTGGCCTGCTTTATGTTCTAAAATAAAAATTTTTCTTTATTTTTCTTCAGAAGCAGTGGCACGCCATTATTCCTAGAATTTGAATTTCTCAGAGGTAATAAGTTCACTAACTCCTTTTGGATACTGGCTAAGACCCGATGTTTATAACTAATATTAATTCACTTTAATAAAGTCCCTTTATACCATCAAAGTTATGTGGAAACCGATTTGAAAATGTGAAATTTGGGAGAATTTCAGGCTTGAAATTAGGTGCCTTCAAGCGAACTGTATGTGCCTGACATGAATAACTTGAATTATTTAAATTTAAAAAATCCTTCGACAGCTTCACTTATTGTCTCTAGCATTCTTCAAACTGCTTTTGACACATTTTCTTTAAGCGTGCATCTTTCAGACCCATTTTCTATCTTCACTCACCACGTCAAGCATGCTATTATTTCAAATTACCCAACAACGACGCAAAAGCATAGTAACCCTTATAAGTTGTTTGGTTTAATAGCCAGTTTGGTTGCGCTTTTGTTTTTGTTGTTGCCTGTTTTAACTGTCGCATAACTTTGGCAAATTGCTCTCATTAAATTTTAATAAAAGTCAATTTAAATTTGTATAATATGCTCATCGTTCGTTACACCTACTGTCGTCTGCGTATCAGCGCACAAGCGCATAAACATAAATATTTAGTGTGTTCACTCGCTCATGTCTGTGTGTGTGCAGGGTTTCGCACACGCACTTAAGGAATCTCAGCACACTTCAATTGATCTGCTCCCGCTGCGCCGAGTAGTTATGACCTTGGGAATTGTCTGTCAAAACTTGTTAAACTTTCGCACAGTTTGCTTGAACTACCAGCACAGTCATACACATACAAGTGAGGCGCACACACACACGCATAATCGTAGATGTGACTGTGGAAGCAATATGTTATGCGAAAATAAACAAAACTTGGCAGTTGTTCAACAAGTTGCGACACTTTGCCGACAAACTCTTTCTATTTTGGGTCAAGCTTTGATTTAGTGGCAAGCAACTGAGAGGTTTACGGACTGCACTATATTACGTGCCAGCAGGGTGAAAGAAGTCAGCTGATTCAATTAATGAACTAAGAAACCGAACAAACTCTCGCAGACAAAGAGAGAGATTTGAGTTGAGATATTGAAAGAAAAAGTTAAATTTTCCTAATAGAAAAGGGACTGTTTGAACTTGCTTTCGATCCAAACCAACTATTTTGCATCAAATGGGAGGATAAAGGAATAGCTGAAAACAAAGCAAGGCACCCTTGTTGAGACCATTCCGGCAACTAATAATGCTCGCATATCCGTCTTCCGAGTACTCTTGGACACCTGGATCTCTCGTACACTGAGGAAGATTCGTAAAAAATCTAATAAACACGCGATAAGTGACGAAAATTTCACGAGCTGTTTCCCAAAATTTGAGTACAATAGTAAAAGAATTTTCGCAAAATCTGACAGTAAAGAATTCTTAGGACAAATGCGCAAATCTGATATAAAACCAGCATTTTATTATAGTAAATGGATAACTGACTATGGACGGTATATACTTACCGCTATTAGACTGCTACTCACCACCGCCTTGCCGCCCTTGGTGCTGCTCGTGTTGAAATGTTCAATTACCTCCCAGTTTGACTTTTTCGGCGCCGCGGCCGAGTTCTGTTGCCCCAATTGTTGGTGTGATGTTTGTTGTGATGGTGTTTGGAGTTCCATTGTGGCCTTTGTAGCGCTAGCATGCTTCAACGAGGACGAGCGATTAAAGAATTTGTGCTTGAGCTTCGGTTCCTCCAGAGAATAAGTACAAGAATAAAGCAAAAATTAATTTCTACAAAAGCTTTCTCTTAAAATTTCCTTCCACAAATGGAGTAAGCTTAACTGACAACTCAACATTACTTGCAGACAAGGTCACACAGCGAGTCCACTGTTTGTCTGTCATGAGTCAAGCAGTAAGATAAAAGCGAACGAGAACGTCGTTCGTCGCTGTCAAGTGGAAAAGGAATCGACAGGCTTTTTAATGGTGTCTGCGCTTTGGAGTGCACTTACTGTTACATGCTGGTATGTATATACGTGTGTGTGTGTGTGTAAGTACTTACCTCTTTGCTGATGTTGCTGCTGCCAGCACTGCCACCGCGTCGCATGCCGCGCAACGACAAACGTTTGGACCAATCATTTTTCTGGCTCTCCGATGACAGCGAACGAAAGATCTGTGCCGAGGCTGCGGCAGTGGTGGTTGCAGATGTCGTCATGCTGCTGTCAAAATGGGTTGGTCGTATTCACGACGAGCCTCAGTGTCCTGAGAGTAAACGAAAGCAGAATGCTATTTTTAGCGATTGAAAGTGAATACTTAATAAAAAGATAAAAGTAGCGATTGCTTTGATGAGTGGTATGTAGTGCAGCGTAACAGTAATTCTTTCAAGATAATTATGTGAAATTACATCCTTGATCCCACAAAGCAAACCTCATAGATTGTGAGCTATTTTGTATGACATAAAATTTCGATAATATACAGTGGTATTCACGCTGCTGGAAAAATGCTATAGGATGTATGGAAGTTGTTTTGGAAATATTTTGCAACGAGTTTTAAGGAATTGGAAATTGTAGGTTCATTATTTTAAACAAATTTTTGGAATATAGCAGATAGCTGAAGAGAAAGTCCAATCATTTCATTAAAACAAAGGAGATTCGTCATGAGTAAGATTTTAGAAACTGAAATTCGTATGCCATTATAAGTAATGAATATAAGCGATGAGGCATTTCATCGTATTAGCCTTTATCTAATCTTATCAGATCCTACTTATTGCCTTTTCAATCAAAAACAAATGGCTTGAAACCAAGGCAATGGAAGACATTTAAATATCTGCGGCAATCACCTTACCAAACTACAAAATGCAACCGATTTCTGTGTCACCTTAATAAATAACATTAATTATTATTTAATTTAACATTAATTAAAGTAGTTTTGGGCAAACACAGGTAACATGCGGCCAAAACACAAATATTCGATTACAGCAGACATCACGATTAACCGTAAATATCAATAAAAGCAAGCATAAATTTTCGAAAAGCGATAACGGCATAAATTACTACACACAAGCATAAATAAGTAAGGCAACTAAAAGTCAATGCCTACGAATTGAGCACAAATGTTATTGCTTTTGAGTCGGAAAGCTACACGTAAACACTAAAGCAAGCACATGTATTGTTGTTGTGTTTATACGGCACTCAAGTGCTTCTAATCTTGTTGTTCCTACACCTGTTTGTGCCGCCTAAGAAGGTGGTTGTTATTGCGCTGGGCCAATTTAATCAATGAGCGCCAAACACGCGATTGCCAAAATAATGAGAACACATAGCGAGTATTTGCAATCATTTTGGCAATAATGTTACACAGCGCTTTATGCATACAACGGAAAAACAATTGGCAAAGTTTTGTACTCAAAAAAAAGTTAAACATTTTATGGAAGAATTCCCATAGCACCCTTGGCGTGTGTGATCGTTGTATATAAATTTTCGACGGAAATAAGAGTATATGGAAATTGAGGTCATTTTCAATGAACTAATATTGAATTAATTAAGTTTTACCATAAATAATAACATACTAAGTACTTGTAATCTGAAATAAATATTTGTTGTTTTTCACAGCATAAAAACTCGTTAAAAATATTTTGTGATTAGTGAATTTGAAAACATAAAAAATATTATTTAGATACTCATGAAGTGGAAAAAAATTTATACCATGCTATGCCTGAATGCTATACGAAGACGTCAGCATAAATACTTGTGAATCTCCACTATTGATCATACTAAAAACATAAATGTGATAAATAAAACCAATCGTTCTTACATACTTGTCTGTTGAAGAACATATAGTACCATAATGTCAATGCTGCCCATCATTTCTGGTCTAACGATGACTTTGATTTGGTAGACACAAAACAATATTTTGGAGACATAATTAACTTAAAGTTAACAGCAGTGCAATATTTCATTTGGATTCATAATATCAGTATATCCCTGGAATATGTTAGTAAAAAAAACCAAATTAAAAAAAAAAATAAAAAGTTGAAGATAAGTGACATCTTAGGTATTCGTATTTCAAGTCATGTCTACATTGTCAGTTGATGTTGGAACTAGAGAATATCTGATATCTATATTAAATTAACTACTTTCAGGCTTATTACTAAAAATCTTTTCGATAATCATGCGTTAGACACAGAAAAATACTTAGTGGATGACCTCGTCAAAGCGTTCAAGCTTTAAAGGTTGGGTTAATTTGAATTTTTATTTAACGAAAGTATTTGAGAATATTCTCCGCAAATTTTAAGTTAATCCCGTAAATAGCTTCGCAGACATTGACGCGTTTGTAAATTAAAAAAAAAAAACATTCCAGCGATTTAAATACGCTTTTCTCGAAATGCTGTTTTTTGAATATGGGGAAGCATTTTTCCGAAACGTCTGGAAATAGACTTAAAATTTTTACATGATCTTCTTAGATATATTTGTCAGTTTATAATGAAAACAGCCACTGTGAAGTGTAAATTTTTTCACAAAACAAGAATTTTTTTAAAAACAAAAATTTTTTGAAAATCGAAAATTTGATTGGAGCTTCGAACATTACCTCAATTCATTAAGTATATTAATAATACGTTTTTTATTTTTAGAATTTAAATTACTTTTAAGCGGAAATATCTTCCTCACCGTCAGATATTTCTTTTCGTATGTAGAAATAAATTTTTCCAGCACGTTCTGACTTGCAGTGTAAATAACCTCTTAAGATACCTACGTTTAGGTGCTGTGGGTAAAGTTGGATCTCCGAATAAATAGAAAGTTATATTAAATAGGGGCAGGGTTAAAAATACTATGCGTTGAGAGATGCTTTAATGTGCAAGTAGAGAACATTCGACAAATTTTCATAGAAATAAAACAAGAACGGGTGGCGCACTTGGATATCACCTATTTATTTCCTTATTTAAGTAGTCATTTGTTGGGATATTTACTGTTAAATGAGCTAATAAAACGCCCAAAAGAAAATCAAATCTTATACGGATTTCAAAAATCTATAATAACTTCAAAGGTATATATTTTCGCAAAGCATATCTGCGTTATGTAAATTATATCATGGCAACATAGTGAATTAACGCGCAGTTCTATAATCATTGTGGCCATTAAACAGCGGCATATACCCCAGGTCTACTGCTAAATTTACTATTATGAAAATAATCGAACTATGTGCACGGCTGTTTGATTGACGTTTTAATGGCGCACAAAAGTGTTGGCTGTTTATTGGTTTAATATTCAGATAATATTTATGTACACAGCTGCTATAATATATAGTCGAACAATGCGCCTTTAGTATACCTACTTATTCTCCTCGGCATGCATTATTTATTATATTTTACAGCTAAGTTGGCTTACTTCTCCCACAGATAACTGTAAATTATTTATTATTACTCTCATAGAGGACGGAGCGGTGAGTTAAGGGACGACAGAAACATCAGCAAAAGAGTAAAAGAAATTAACTCATTTTTTTTTCAAATGATGATGAATATTAATAATATAATATTTATATGAAGGCCTCATTCATAAATTCTACTTAGTGCAAATGTTTGCCAGTAAGCTCTATTTTCTTTCACGTGTTTAACTGCTGACAGTTTAGTATTTTTCATCACATTTATTTTTTACGATTTCAGAATACTAAACTTAAAATAAGGACAATCCTTTTAAAAAATATTTTTGTTTAGCTAACGAAAAGTTCCGCCAAAAAGGACGACTCAATGTCATGTTCGATCTGATCTGACCACAGTTTATTTAAACTCAACTAAATTATACTACAAGACTAGTAAAGACATAAACATAATACTTATTAAGTGAAATAATTGCATCAACCGCTTCGGACACTTATTTTTCGTATATTTCGAGACACAAAACTCCTCTTATTCTCAGAGTTTGTGTCATTAATAAATTAATTAAGTGTGAAGCCTCACACTGCGCACAGTGTGCTGTCGCAATCGCCTCAAGCTTCATTACGTACTCCGTTGTGCAGAAAACTAATTTCATTGGCAAAATATTGCTCTGTCTCACAATAAATAAGTTTTCATTTGCGTTTGATTCACTGAATTTCTTTCTTATTCTTCTTTTATCATTTCTCCACTACCCAACTGCTGTTTTTCTATTTACCACTTCGGCGCTCAGTTCAACCTTCATCTGTTAGCTGTTTCTGACTTTTGCAAAAAGCAAGGATATTTGCTCATAACTGTAAGTACCTTTTTCTTGCTATCAAATGGTAAAACAACTAAACGAAAGAAGCTGTTGACGGCACAATAAAAAGTGTTGACAAGGAGCAGCTAATGTTGCTGCATTTGAACATGTGCACTGTTGTCTTCTACTACTTTCTTTCTTCTGTTTTCTACAGCTTTTCGATGATTTTATAAGCTTTTGGTTGAAAATGTAATGCTAGGGCAGCTTTGTTCGCTTTAGGATTTGTAAATCTGTTATTAAAATTCAACTCAACTCAAAGCAGAAACTAGCGATGAAACGAGACGGGTAAATGATCCTTAAAGATTTTAAAAATATTTATTTTATTTAACGCATATTGTTTATGGTTTCTTTAATTCTCACTTGTATAGCATGTGCTTCCATATTATTGGCAATTGGAATTTTTCCTAGTCAGAAATTCACTCGAAGCATACCTTTACTTAGCAAAATTTAACCGTTATTGTTTCGGACGTGATTTCAGCAAACTATCGAATTTGTACATGCATCTCAAGACTCTCGGCTACCTTGTTCGAAACCTTAAACTTCTTGAAGACGCATTACAAATCCTCATATGTTAGCAATATTTGAGTTCAGTCTTCTTATTATAACTGATCTCTTTAACTTTCAATATGGTACAATCATCTCTCTTGATATCAACTGGTAGACTACTATAAATTGTTGTAGAATATTTCAAAATCCCAGCACAAAATATGAACAAAGTTAATATATTAGGTTAGGTTGGATGGCTGATCAGAGATCACACGTATACTAATAATGTAGTCCTTTGTGATGCCATTGAAAAATTACTATCGTATTCGGACTTACAAATTGGCGAAGCGCTTTGAAGCCAATACATAATTACAAAGGCGCTTAACTTCAACACCCGCCGGTTCGGTGGGATGTCTGAAGGTATGCGCCCCCAAGTGTCTAAGGCTTGGCCTCCCAAACGTGTTACAGTCAAGAAGGAAGTGCTGGCTTGTTTCTACCGTTTCTACCGCATCTTCATCCAAACAGCTTCTACAGTCGGCATCCGGTACGATTCCCCTTCTTACCGCATGTATGTCAATAGGGCAGTGGCCTGTAAAGAGCCCCACTACTAATGAGAGGTTAGCCTTACTAAGAGCAAAGACATCACTAGATCTACTGCGATCTTTCCTAGGCCAAAAGACTTTTGCGAGTTAATAGAGAGCTCCCGACAGTAGACCCCCCCACCAACCTTTAGCCCAAGCTTTGACCCATCCGTGAAGAAACTTGCTGCCCCTCTCCTCCAATAGCTTCTTCCCACCCATATCTCACACGTCGGTATATGGGCAGAGAACTCCATGATCCAGATTCTCTGAGTCTGATAACCACCTTCACGGCTATGCACCTTCCGGCAACGTCCACCGGCTTTATGTTCAAAATTTCATTAAGTTCAAAGGTTGGGGTGGATAAATTTCAAGTTTCTTTGCAAGTGTGGTCTTCCCTAAAGCAAGATGTGCTTGAGTATGGTGTCATAGAGCCAGAGGATCACTTTGGGTGAGAGGTCTTATCTTTTCCCAATAGCTCCTCTATAGCAGTATAGGGCAATAGATGCCTTTTTGCTCTGTCCTCGATATTCGGCTTCCATGAAAGCTTCTTATCAAGGATGAACCCTAAATATTTCGCTGTATCCGCCGGTTGCAGGCGAACACCTCCCACGTACAGCAACGGTGCCACCGGCTTCTTATATTTTCTGCTGAATAAAACAATTTCTGTTTCATTTGGGTTAATGGCGAGTCCACTTCCGACCGCCCATTTTGTTACATGACTGAGATATCAATGCGTCGACTCGTACACGGTGCTAAAGAACTTTCCTTTGACCATAAGTGCTACATCGTCTGCATAGGCAATTACCCGACAGTTTTTTGAGCAATTTGTTAACGACTAGGGTCCATAGAAGAGGATAGAGAACCCCACCCTGTGGTGTTCGCCTACTCACATTTCGCTCCATTCTGTTTCGATCACTCAAGACAGAGGATGAGGTGCTTGCGGTTTGATTCAACCCCAAGACCGTCAAGAGCAATTACTACTGCCTCGGGCAGGACATTGTTGAAAGCTCCCTCGATATCAAGGAAGGTCCCAACAGCGAAGTCCTTGGCTTCAATGGCTTCCTCGAGCCATGACACGATAGTATGCAGGGCAGTATCCACTGACCTGCTTTTACGATAAGCATGTTCATCAGTCTCTCCATAGTCTGATGGGCCTGAAATCCTTGGTCGTGACACGGGAGCCCTTGCCAGCCTTCGGGATGAACGAAACGTTGACTCGTCTCCAGGCCCTGTTACCTAATCTGATGCAGTTCGCATAGATAAGTGCCAGCCAGCTACAAGTTCTAAACCTATTTTAAAATTCTACACATTTCAGCCTCAATTCACCTGTGTATCACACACATATGACTACCACCGACACGAACACCCACACACACGCATTTCTTGCAACAGAACAACAAATATCGACAAAATGAAAATATTTTCGCGAATATTCAAAACTGCTGACAGGAAAACGAAAATATTTCTGTTTTAAGCGGAAATTTGTTTACAAAAACTATGTGCATACATAAATCATGCGAGGAGATAAAAAATAACCATTCCACTAGAAACCCGCGTTCATTCACATAAGCATTAAAATCAGTTGTTAGCGCCAAATAATCATAAAAATTCAGAACAACCAAATGAGAGCGGGCAAAATCGTTCAATGAATTCACATAATGAAAATTCGGGGAGAACTATAATACTCGCATTCATTTCATTTCATTTTCATACGATGCGATTTCCTGTCCATATGTACATATATCATATAGTATATGTGTGTAATAAACTGGTATAAAGCCAGCAACTAAAAAAAAAATAAATGGTAACAGAATTCAAAAGGAATGTCGAAGAAGAAAGACTGAATTTCCATGTAACACCCTACTATTGGCACGAGGTCAGGTGAGTAGGCGAACTGGCAGTGCTGTAAACGATCCAAGAAGAAAGAAGTTTGCGAAATTAAAATTTTAAGCCGTGGCCGGATGAGCGCAATATAGCAAAGCAAAAGGGCTGCTGAAAATTCTAGCAACAAATCGTTAAGGATTTTCGAAGATTTTGCTGTCAAAAAGCGGCTTTGCAAAGCACAAAAATAGAAATACCCAGACGGCTTATTTTCAGCGCAAGTGATTGTGTGTGCATGTTTATATGTATATCTCGGTTAATGTTTATGTTATGTTACTGACACTTTTCGCAACGCAATATATTCTTTGGAGGGTTTCTGCGAGTATATACGTTTATGCTATAAGTATGATTGCGTCGTCGTCCAAAATATTGATAGTTTTTGAAGATTAAAGCGTATCCTCTTAGCCGATTTGATTTTCGTTGCTGAAATAAGATTAATGTTTTGGGAGTTTTGAAAGAGAAATGAAGAGCTTACTCAGTAAACAAACTCGTGTGGAAAGGGCGGAAATAACATTTTTAATTTCAAATGAAGACTTCAAAACTGAAAACTGCACAAAAAAAATTAGGTTTAATATAAGTCAACCTATTCATATAATTTTACCTATATTTTGATGTGCTCTTTTCATTTTTCCAGATTTCAAAAGTAACCTTAGTATGTGTCTGAATTAAGCTTTCTACAGCAAAATTCAGTTCAATACAAGTCAAAGCACCCAACGTGTCTCGAGTTTCAATTAAAATTGCTATGCATACACAGACATTATTCACGCTAAATTCAAAAAAAAAAAATCTGAGTGTGTGAAAGCTACATGAAAATCAATATTGCTGCTTAATTTAAGGCATTGTTTTGCTTATTTTCTCAGCGCATTTACCATAACATTGAGTAGCCGAAGCAAATTGCCACTGGGCGCTGTGCCAAATGAGCAGCAAGCCAGCACACTTAACATTGAACTTACAGAAGGTGAAAAATTGATAACGCGCACACAAGTGCACATGCAAACTATACCCAATTGCACTATTACAATGTGCGGCAGTTCAATATACTATAGGATATATGCACTGAAAACCACCGCCAGGAAAATCCTCATTCGAACTTATACAAACACACGTGTAAGCATGTATTTTGTGATGTCAGAAAGCGCCTTAAATTGCCCTGACACCTGAACAAAACTGATTAACTTTTGTTGCTGATGCAGCTTTCGACGTCAGTCATACACCACCACAGGCATGCAATCCTACAAACATATGACTATAAAGTAGATGTATGCAGGCATATGAATGCATAAAAATAAGGCAATACAACAACAAAGCAGATAGTTGGCTTTTTCTGCACCAGCCTTCCGTATAGTATATTCAAAAGGAATTCTAGCACACTTGCAGACGCTCACTGCTTGTTAAGTCATGACAAACGGAGCATATGAGCAACAAATATAGATGCGGATACGGGTTAGAAGGAAGTGAGATCGATATGAAAAATAATGAATGTGATTTATTGCTCTTATTAATGCAATAGAGAATGATAACACAACAACCAGATGATTTATTGACTATTGTGCAGAATTTTTATGAGATAATAAACTTAAAATATTAGGCCAAGATGACTATATTTATTAATAAAAGCAGCATAACTAGGCACAAAATACTTTTAGTTGAAGATAATTTGTATATCATTAGTTTATTTATTTATAAATAAGAACTTTTTTTAAAAGCGTTTTGTCTTGTGACGCACATTCTACAAAGAGGCTTTATTATTGCCTGCGTCAAAGATGGAAACAACGTTGCCTACATTTAGGCATATTTTAGCGAAGTCATATACCATACTAATTAGATCGAAGTATACATTTAGGCAAGGAAAGTGGATTTTTTGTTTACATACTAAACAATATTGCATTTATTTAATTAATAATAATAAAATGTATCAATAAGATATTTCTTGTGAAATAAAAAAGTTTTCGGTACAAGAGCTTCATTTTGATCAATCAGTTTGTATAACCGCTATGTCCTGTAGCCATTTCTTGGGAGAAAAAAACGGTCTCCAAAATTCCAGATCGAAATTTTGGATATGGCAATGGACTCAGCTCGTCAAGCAGATCACTTATGTATATACTTGTTCTTCATAGAGTCTTCGTCGTATCCTTCTAAAAATCTTAAATTAATCCCTGTCAATATGTTCGCACTTCAAAAACAGTTGCGCATGCTACTTTTACTTAACCATGAGTAGCTCTGGAATACACTACACTAATTGAAATTTTTATGTAATATACCATTAGTTCTGGAATGACAAAAACAATACATTCATAATTAAAGCTAATTACACACTTTTCCTTTCTTACATAACAACAGACCTCTTCTCATATTTGTTTCACACAAAAAACAACACAAAAGCAGGGAGAATATTCAATCCAATTAACAACACACTTCATGATTTCATTTATATCAATTCGATTAAATTAATAAGAGAAATTATTGTGGGAATTGTTTTGCTAATGTCCATGGCGGCCAAGAATGTTGCCCAAAGCAAATCATTAAATCTTATAAATAAACAGGAATGAATAACACACACCCATATAAACTAAACAATCATGATTGCTAGTTTACTAAAGGTTTTGGTCATTTTTCATTCTCTGCTCTTTCCCCTTGTCTTTTCCGATTAATTCCGCTTTTTCTCACTTTCGATTGCGTAAAAAAACCCCGGCGCATACATAAGCAGGAGTACTGCTCTGCGGTAGAAAGGAAAAAATAGAATAATTGTTTTGCCCAATATTTTTTGCTTGCGGCCAAATGAATTGTTTTCGAAATTAATCATTCTACCACTGGTTTTTTCATTCTCACGCGCTGCTGCTTTTTTTCTTGTTGCCGCTTTTTGCCCAAAGCTTAAGAAAAACTTTATTGCAATTAAACAAATTTTGTTCACACGAGTATTTGTTGACCATTGTTTGGCTTAAGGAAAGAAAATATCTGCTTTGTGTCTTCTTTCCAAACTTTTCCTTTTTACAAATTTTTTGGGTGAGCTAGTAGAGTGTATGCTTGTAAGTGTTGTTTGTGTAGTCTCAGTTTATCATTTAGTCTTTTCTTCACTTGTTGGCGCTTTTCCTCTTCTTTTTTATAAATCCGCTTGCAAGAGCGGCCGTTACTCGTAATATCCCATTCGTAAATCTTTAAGTAAGTGCAGGCTGCTCCCGTTTGGTTATCAAGTGCGGAGGCTTTGCATACACATGCCACATAAATCTGTTCTTATGTACGTATGTATGTATATGATTATGTATATTCATTTTGATGCTGAAAATAAAGCTATTTAAATTTTCAGCATCACAATTCTTAAGTCAATTTGTTTTTGTAGGTATATTGGATTTTATAATTCTGGCAGCTCAAAATGCCTCTAGATTCGTTCATTTACTATTTAATTTTCGATTCGCTTACGAAATCATTTTAAATCGCATTATTTTAATGTAAATTGAATTGAAGAGAGTTTCTGAACAAATACTGCAGAAAGACTTTTAGAAAGATTTTGTATATTGCTTAGATCCTGCCAATTTATAATTAAACCGGTCAGCGACACCAAAAAAATTTATTGCCGAATTTGTGGAGCTTTACAAAATTGGTGTAAATTTAATTTTTTTTTTTGAATTTTTATTGAAAAATCCCCTAATATTCCCTCGGACAGGGTATATTAAGTTTGCCAAGAATTTGTAACACCCATAAGAACCATCGGAGAACATACAGAGTGTATACATATATAAATGAGCAGCGCGACGAACTGAGGCGAATTAGCCATGTCCGGCTATCTGTCTATACACACGATTCAAAATATCCTCCTCATTTGTCGGAATCCCCGATATCGGATATATCATATAAACTGACTGATCAAACCCAAGTTTTTGTATTGAAAACGCCAAGCCAAGTAGGATTAGTGTACCAGGCAGAGCTTAATTGTCCGAATATATTCTTTAGATTGGATTGCTATAACATAAAACGCCCATACAAACTTACCTATCAAAATTAAGATAACAATATTTTAATACCCTTTTACTCTATGAAATGAATATGCTAAGCGTCCTAGACGTTGATAAGATATAGACCTCGATAAAACTTAATTAGGATAACGCAAGGTAATTTTATACTTTTGCAAATATTTTCTGAAATACTAAATGTGATTTGCATAAGAAACATATTTTCTGTTCAATACTTTGTTTTATGTATTAACTAATTCAACTTAAAGCCAGCAAAGAAAAGGCAAATTGAACGAAAATATATGCTGCAGTTTATCTCAAAATAATAGCAAATATTTGGCAAAGAAAATCCCAAATATCAAACTCACAAAGGCGAAACTGAGCAATCGATTTCACATAACATTTAATCTCCACATTTAACAATCCACTTGTTAAAGCAGCCTGAGCTACAAAATGATAGGCAAATATCAACGACAATGTGCAACTCAAATTTTAAGGGTCGAAGCTTGGCCGTTTCAATAAATATGTTTGCATTTTTTGAGAATTAAATTTAATTTAGTTTAATTCACTTCACAAACAATTTATGCCAGTCACAAACGAATTAAAGCGAACAATTTTCATATCCAACAACACAAACATCGAATGACCTGTGCAATGCTCGAAGCGACTAACGGTGTTGGCAGACAGGCGCGCAGATGAGTATAACTTTCGTAAGTTTATTTTGTATCGCCAGTTCGGCCAAAAACAATAACAATAGGCGGCGTGTAATAACAATGAAATAATGGCACTCACTTTTCACCTTTTATTAAGTGGCTGATGGCAGGCATTTAATGAAAATTTGTGTTTACAACGTAACACAACAACAACAATAAAAGCACAGCTGTCAAAAAACAATTTAATCAGCCAGATATGAGGCGAAAAAACCAAGCAGAATCACACAGGTGCCACCCACATACTTGCGATGGGACAAAAGGAATCGGGTTTCTTGTTGGAATATAATCGGGGGCATTTCTCATGTACATGTTTTTAATGAAACTCACAATCCGCTTTTGTTATATCCGCTTTACTATATGTGTATGTTGTTTTTGTTGCTAACATGAACTCAAAAGCATAACCCCGCATTATTTCACCGTTACAGTAGTCACCACAAAAGCCGAGTGAAAGCAGAAGTTATGCTTCGTATACACATATACGTAGATATCTATGTATGTGTGATTACATTTATTTATGAGCATATTTTCTTGTTTTGTTTTACCGTACTCTTTTAACGTAAATTAGGTTATTAATCACTGTCAGAGCACTTCGAATGTTTGTTTGTTGTTTACCCTCAATAGTTGCAGCTAAACACTCGTACATAAATACACATAAAAGCGAAATGTGCGTAAATACATAAATATGTCAGCCATTACCGAAAATTCCGAATATGCTTCAACAACAACAACCACTACCCATTTGGAATCTTTGAAGTTTAAGAAAAAATAAATTAATTACCGTTATTTGACTTGAAATTAAACATATTTTAGCGCTGTGAGACGATTGTTGCTCTGAGGGAGCACTGCTATGCTTGTATTATACATAGCTATCTCTTTCAGCGACTGCCTAAATTGACGTCATTAAAGGGGTGAAATAGTAGTTGTGATTCAGTACGAGGCTAAACTTATAATTTTTTTACTAGAGTACAAGATTTTATCATTAAAATTCAAGCACTCTAAACACTACCAGAAAGCTATATATTATATATAGACGACGTGATGTTAGAATTAAGCAAAACACTCAATTTCGGTCGAAATGATTTCTCTCTTTTTGTTTACTATGCAAATAACTTTATTATTATTACTATTTATGATTTGTAGAAAATGTCGGTCAAATGACCAGCACGGCTCCGTTTGCAATTTCTGATGACTCGATGCAGTTTTTCGGCTGGAACAGGCTAAATTGCGGTAACGGTCGTCATTGACTGCTATGTTCTCAGCGGCATCAGTTTTGCTGATATGGTCGGTGATTCCACCGGCTCAGAAACCACATCAAACCTTTTTTTTTTTCTAGATGAAATGGCAGCTCTAGAATATCTCATGGTTGTTCTTCGTCCTATATTCGGCAATTTTGCTACTTTACCGACACATTGAGCGAGAGATTGACCTCTTAGCTGAACAAAATTCTGCTCAAAAATATCAGATCTTCTTGGAACTTTTCAAGAGGACATATAGGGAAGCGATGTCGCTTGGGAAGGCCGAGGGGCTTTAGCTCATGTTTTTCGACGTAAAATGCGCCCAGTCGTTTCATTCGTCAGTCGAGAGTTGTTGGGAACGGCACCGAATCGACTCTCTACGGTCTTCGTGTAAACGTATTCTTTACAGAACGTAAATTTACCGTCACACTACTATACCGTGATCTGGCGAAGAAAGTCTATTGAAAAAACTACCTGTACTTGGATTACCCGTTATAACACATATAAAACTTGTATAAATAAATAAAAAACTAAACTGTTAGTCTCGAAATTTTAAGCGATTGCTAAATCATTCACAATTATTTCAAATTTCGGGCTGAGAAAAAGCGTTCTATTATATATACAAATCCAGCGATTTAATTGCACGGGGCGTATAAGTAACATTTTTCATGAAACTCACTGCTTACGAATGTATTGAAAGCTGCTTAAATGAAAATTAATCAGCAGCAGAAATCCGTAGATACCACAGTAGCTACAGCAACGAAGCGCTATACATTTAGACACACTCACACACATACAGACTTGTGCATTCATTTGAGCTCCCCATCTCTTGCTAAATAATCATTTTAATGGGGCTAATGGCGGTGTAAACACAGCCACCCACCCATCACACCATGTGCGCACTAACAAAATAAATTATCAAATAAACAGCAACAATAACGCAACATTGCAAGATTGCCAAGTAAACGGGCATATAATACAAGCCACAATAATAAAATAAAATATCTACAATGACAGCTACACGCAGTCAAGCACACAGCGCTGAAAGGCAATAAAATGATATAAAATAATTCAAATTGGTGATAAGCAGATTAACTACCGCAATATGAGCAGGAAAGTGAAATGTGACATGCGGCACACAGGATGCGCCATGAAATATCGGGTGGGGTGCACATTTCTCAATAAATGACTGACAATAAAAATAACGAAGCTAATGACCGCCGATAACATCAACATAAATTATATTGCCTAACACTTGGCAGCAAGGCATGGCAACACATTACATGAAAGCATCAGCTACGCAACAAAGTGAATTCCCCGGGTGAAACATTAAGAATTTAAAACAAACTGTTAATCGTAGATTAAAGGCACAGCGACTTAAGTCTCCTAGAATTACACAAATCAGATATTCGGCTAATGCTTTGCAGCTGACGTTGAGCCTTTGAAGAACAGGCGCTCCGAAGATGGATTTTTGTGACAGCAAAAGTAGCACGAAAATGTGTGTATGTGTGCATGTGCAGTGTATGTGTATATTTTTCAAATTCTAAGCTCATTCTGCTTCTTTGCTACCGACAGTAGAGCAGCTGCTTCGTTGAAACGCGAACATTTTCACACAAAAATGACGTGCTTACGCGAAAATGTGTGTTTCCGTCGTGGAAAGCAAATATGTAAATATTCTTGTGTGCATAGGTACATATATATTTACTTTGCTTTTTATGCTCCCACATCTGTCACTTTAACTAATTTGCATGTGGGCGGTATTTTAATGTGCCTATCATTTTTTCAACAACCATAGAAGAAATAATACTTGCTGACAAAGGGTGTTGCGTAACTTATATAAAATTATAAGTCTGGTAAAATAATGTGGTATTTCAAAAAGCAATTTTTTCACTTTTCTAATAGTGACGGTATGCTTTCATTTCCATTTTTACGCAAAGTCATCCTAAATGTAGGCAATTTATAGTAAACAAACTAATCACACTAGCGTTACAACTGAAATGTTGCCTACAATTAAGCATTTCCTTGCTCAGGGTTAGCAAAGTCGCACACCGAATCATAGAAATAATTTTTCTTAAATCTAAAGTTATTTTCTGAAAATTCAAACAAATTTAAGAAATAAATAACGGCATTATCAATAGCTATAAAAATTTAATTTTCTCCTTCAAACATCTACGTAAAATTGTCTACAGCTGCGTTCTGACTAACCCTGTACCGGCCTTTCATATTTGCTTACAATTTTACATGAGATGTTGCCAAATATTTTCAGGTTAATGCACCACAAATGTTAGAATATTTTCTCGAAACCCACACATTTACCCAACCAAAGAAACATTTCGGTCAATATAAAGAAAATATTTACATATGAGCATGCCTCGTATTTATAAGGTAAATACTTGTATTTCTGTGTTGTATTTTCCATAAACCTTTCTCAAGTGTAAAATCTGTCGTAAGCATTTCTCAATGGCACCAAATAAGTATGTTAATGCTGGCTTACAGTAGCTAGTATTAAGTCTCAAGTGAGAACGTGTCCTGGCATTAAATTTAATTTGATTTTGAAGAAATATGCTTTCAAGAACGTACACGTGGCAGTATGTGTATTAAAATCTGAAGATCTACCAACACAAGAATGTGTAAATATCTGTGTAGATTCAAAAGAGTATTTATAAACACAATCGATGCGTAAGAATAGAAATAAGTTCGTTGTGGAGTTTTATGATAGAACTCCCAAAATTTTGCGCCGAAAAGCTAAACTAACAAAGAATTTCTCAAAAATTATGATTTAAAAAAATATCCAAGTCAAATTACACTAGACAGCAAAAGTCTACCAATATCATTTTTTTTTTTTGGAAATTATTACGAAAGACGATGCTTCTTAAGCTCGTATAAAAAAACTAAAAGCTACTAGGTGACAAGGAAGTTGCCAATTGATTAGACTACAGGGTATGAGCATTCCCTGTCCAGTTTACACACAAAATTAGTCTTTCAATTAAATGGCAATTAATTAATTAAAAGCAAAAATGAAAATTTATTGAATTTCAATTATCAAACGGAATTTGTAGTAATGAATAATAATGATATAAATCGGATTTACTTAAGTAGCAAGCAATTGAAATGTCAATTCATTTGGTTGCTTTGCTGTTGTGTTCGCTCTTTTTCACACATATAATAACTAATTTGAGGACTTATCTAATCTTTCCTCTCCCACTTCATTCGTATCCTATTCTCTCTTCATAAAAATCTCGAATTATTAATTCACTACAATACATACGCAATGACGGAAAGAAAGCTTGGAAAGGACAATTTTTAACCGAATACAGTTCATGTATACAAATCTACAAGTATTATGGTATAGATTGAACTTATGCAATTAATACCGTGAAAGAAAGACAGTCTCTAGTATGTATGTACTATCACATAATCAACTAAAAAATACAACCAGAAAACCTCAGTCGCTATGTGGATGGTATTATAACCCCTGTTATAAGAAAATGAAACCGACTCTGGAGTTACGTGATTATCCGATTTTTTTTTTTTTTTTTTTTTTTTTTTTTTTTTTTTTTTTTTTTTTTTTTTTTTTTTGTTTGATAGAAACAACATTCCTCAGATATACTTAGTAAACCTTAGGGAAAAAGAATTACTCGGGGTACTGCTAAACAAATGATAACAAAATTTATTAGATGATAGGGTTACCTTTAATATTACGGGGTTAGAGAGCAAAGCAAATATGACCCATCGATAATCGCATTATTATTAAACAATATTTATTGAAATGTATTTACTTTAGAATGCGTTTGAACAAATTGTCGAAGTAGATTTGGCATTCTAGTTGAGATATCTCCAAAACATGCTTCTTAAACACATTAACTGCCTCGTTGAGTTTATCGTTTACGAACAGTAATAAAAAGAAGTCAGGTGTAGTGTCATCATGTACAATTAAAAAAAAAACTAACTATTTGCTTGGAAGTGCTTCGTCCGCAAACAGCTTTTGTTGGACTCAGCGCATCTTGATACACCCATACAGACGAGTTTTCTTTCGAGTGTATACATATAAATCCACGATCATCACCCATCATGTTGTCATAGACGTTTGTCAAAGCACAGTTTTAACATTTCTGTCGGCCAATCATGTTCCACTAATGCATATAGTTGCCTCAATCTCATGATAGGTCACATGACGATCTTACTATATCACTTTGCTCACAACATCAATAGTTTACGGAACATGAACTGCTTTTGGATAACCTTCACGAAACTCGTCTTGGACCAATCCACGACCTCGATGGAATTCAACATCGTATCGATAAACACTGGTTGTAAAAAATAATGACGCAAAAATGTTCGCGATTTAATTCCATTTTTGACCGAGATGAATATTTCAAGTTACTGTAAACAACACAATTAGTATTCGTATGTCATCAAATACAGGACCTAGATTACAAAAAAGCTTACATTTTTTCCTTAGATTAATGTCAATTTAAAGACTTTGTAACCCACAGTTCCCCACAATTACCACTCAAACCAATTGAAATATATTTAAATTTAATTCTTTTGCGCCAAATGATAATTTGATGGTAATTTTATGTCTTCATTTGGAGATGGCTAAACGATAGCATCGTTACTTGTTGCGGAGCGGTTGCGTTGTTAGCGTTAAACGTTGATTGTTGGTTGACACCCAAAGAAATCAAGCTCACGCACACCTTTTATAACAACACAATTTTCAATTCGTTTCGCATTAGCATAGAGTCACACCCGCACATACACCAATGTGCGTTTGTGAGCGTGAGTTTGTATGTTTCACGAAACCTTAAAACACTTTTAAATGCGACCGGAAATGTGCGGCGAAAAAAAAAATTGGAATTATAATAAAAAAGAAAGACCAAATTTTTAAGCTTAACAGTAATACAAGCACACAAACAAAGAATCTTAATTTTGAATATATTTGTTCGTTTGGAAGTGTGTGTCAATGAGCGCGATCTAAGCGGTCACAAAACAATATTAACATTGAAGGTGTTTGCTTTGAAATTTGCTTAACTGTTTTTTCGGGGACACAATTTTTCTAATTTTACGCATGTTTATACTTCATAATTATTTTCTGATTTTGGCCGCTCATCTTCATTTTCCTTACACTTACGCTTACACTTTCACTCACGCGACGTCAAATTAAAAGCGGGACAGATAGAAAAGGCCGCTTGTACCGTCTTATGTTTCCGCTTATTTTTTGCTTTAACAATTGCAGCAGAAAAACAGCAAAAACAGAACGCACCCCGAAACTACCGGGTCAACTATGGCATTAAAATGAAGCCGTTGATTTAGGACTTTTTCTGGTTGACAGAAGAATGTTTGCAGCGGCGGAAAATTGAAAAAACCCGCCATTGAGAACTTGTTACTCGAACCAAAGGCGCAAAAAATGACAGCGAGAACTCCAAAATGAAAAGGAAAAAATTAAGAACACGGAAATGTGATTTTCCTTGGCAGCTTTTCATCAACTTGCGTATGTGAATATGTATGTGTGCATGCACGTACTAGTTGTCAGCTGCTGGGTGACGAAAAAAGCTAACAAAGTGTGAAAAGAGAAAATTTTTGAGTAAAGAAAGTGCAGAAAAAACAACAAGAAACCAAATGAACGTGCAGAAGGGCGCACAAAAACACCGTAGAAGTATTCGAAAAGCAAATAGCACATGCAAACATCAGAAAGGGGGATAAAAAAATGCGAAAGAAAAAGCAATTACTGCGTATTTTATGATGTTCGGTGGGAACTGGATGCCAACTGTGGCAGATATGGGGTTTCAAAGCTGCTCTCTTGGTGGGATGCCAAGTAAAATTAAAGGTTAAAGGGCCTTAAAAAGGTTCAAGTGCGTCGGTAAACGAGCTAAAGGCAATTGAGTTGTTGGATAACTAGGCAGCAGGCACCAAGCAACAAAGTTAGCGCTCTCGTACATGGCATTTGACAAATATGTTGTACAATTGATATTTTTTGTTGCACTCTACGCTAGTCCCCCTCTTCTGCGTGGCGTTGCGTGAAATAAGCAAACGACTGAGGATTTCATCAATTGATGGGATTTTTTGAGTCGCTTTTGATGTTTTTACATTATTAATTTATTTTAATTTTTTTGGTGCTACTACATTTTCTATAAAGGAATTTGTTACCTGCCACTTTTCAATTATTATTCAGAAATGTTTAATAATTGATTTATAATTTCTGGTTGCGATTTTCAATGGTGATCTGAAGGGTTGTGCCGAGAAAAGTAATATTTGCTGTGGAAAGCATATTTAATTTTTTGTTTTTTTGTGGCTTTTTACAATGTAAATTTTTCAAATTTTACTAAAATTCTCAAAACAAATCCATTATCAAAGCACTTTACGGATGATATAAGAAGATTTCTCAAGAAATTATTCACTTATCTGTCTTTTTGTGTAATCGATAAAGATAATTGTTGTATTCATTTCATAATATATATTGTGTATTCAAAAATACAAAAAAACTAAAAATATTTAAAAAAAATCTGCAAACAATCACCAATTTCAAGCAACTGAAGCATTAATTTACACCAATATTTGACTGAAATGCAGACATATCTAAGCAATAAGAAATTTCCTGCGTAAGAACACCCAATATTTTTTTTTCTTTTTCATTTTAAATGTTCCTACACACTTAACTTCATTGCTCATACTTAAATCATCCGTGTCCTTGTCCTTGATCGTGTGTCATTGATGCATCAAGTCGAATACCACAGTGAGCTTAGCTAAAAGCGTCTATGCTCATATACTCCACAAATTACCACAATCTCCATCCACACTTCGCTTTCCTAACCTTAATGCCGCGCTCGCCCCGCAACCAATCACAAACACACATGCGCATACTCACACACTCGCCCCAACGCGTAACCTTTTAGCTCGCTAATGTTGCGGTTATTTGGTTAACCTTGCCATTTATTTTCAATAGATGCTGGCTGCATTTATTGCCCCCTACAAACATGTGTGTGTGCATGTAGTGGTATGAGCTCGCCGTGTGGCAAGTATACCCTTTTCAATATCTTGTCTGCGTTTTGCTTGCATTGTTTTATGGTTAGTGCTTTGTGGACTTGTGTTTTGCTTATTATTGCTGTTGTTGTTCTTTGTGTTTATGATAGTGGCTGTGTTGCGCTACTAAGATACAAATTGAGTTTGGTAAGCAATTTAAAATGTAAATTCTAATGTTGTGGCGTGTGCTGCTCGGAGACTCGCTTGTGTGGATGTGAGTACCTTATTTTGCCTTAGTCGTCTTTTGTAAACGTGGAACAGTTAATTTACACGCATTTATGTTAGTATGTGTTTGTAGTTGACAGGAATATATGTAATTAATAATTGTAGTGGAAACTGATTTTGTAAGTACTTTTAGAAAACAATGTGTATAGGTGTATTAAATGTAATGTATTAAATGTAATTAATTTCTGCGTGCTTAAAAAAGATATAAATGTGTGCACATGTATTGTATTTGATTTTACAACTAAGTCAGTGTGATCTTTTTGCACATTTTTAGTAAAGTATGAAGTCAACTCGACGGCAAGTATTGTTCACGTCAAAATATTCATTAGTATTTGAGATACGCGTCGTTTTGTGAGGCTCTAAAAATGAATTCTTCGATTTTTACTATGTTTGAATTTATTGAACAAAGAAATGCGATAATGCACCATCTCATACAGCAATTGTTATTCGTGATCATTGCGCGACATTTTCAACTAATATCGTGCCGCAACCATCGCATTCCCCTGATTTACCCTCGTGTAACTTCTGACTATTCAGCCAATTCACATTATCACTCCGAGGACACCCTTTTGACTCAAGTGAGGACTATAAAAGCTGAATCGAAGAAGGCTTTGAAGGCCATCACGACGGAATATTTTTCCAAGTGCTATGAGGACTGGCAAATTCGTTGGCATAAGTGTATTGCAGCAGGAGGGGATTACTTTGAAGGAGATGAAACGGACAAAATTCAGCTTTCAGTTTGATCACAGTTATATTTCCATAATACTCCTTTTAGGAGCATTTCTTTTATAATTTTTCAGTTGCCAGTCTATTCTAAAGATCAGCAATAATCTACTTTCAAATAATCTTGATACGTTTCTTACATCACTTTTTAATGCTGATGGATACTCATTTAGACTGCTTTTGACAATATGCAATACATTTCTCATGCATAAATATTGAAGCATGAGGAAATAAGCTTCCCCCAGAAAGTCTAGAGAAAAAAACACTTTGCGGTGTTCACCATAACTCTTCTGGAAATTATCCGAAAATAAAAATCCAAGTAAAAATTTTAAAATTATAAACAAATTCCCGCCATTTTGGGGCTGGAAAACAACCTTAATGTTAAAAAAATTTACTACGATGGGACTGAATCCCAATAATGACGGTTAAAGTAAATTTTATTACTAACATAACACAAGAAAATATTTCTGTATGCTGTGTTATTTTCAAAGTATTTCTTTAAAAGCGGTTTTTAAATATTTTTCACGATTAATTTTCTTTTGACTACATTCAGCGAAATCACTCATACGCCCAGGTGGTCTGAGGAGTAACCTAAATGGCAGAGGTTTTAGCTATAAATTCTAGGCGAGAGAAAGAAAAATGAAGTTTAATAAAAACGCAGATATCTGTATTGGAGTGTTCTGTTGACATTTTTTTATAAATATAATTTGATTCATTGTAAAAATTCGAATTTTTATATGAAAAATATTTGAATTGAATTTTAATAAATAATACCATTGATTTATTATTAGTATTTCCTGCTATTACATTTCAACAGTCAATAAGTTTTTTAACTGTATTAAGAACTGAGCCTACTTTTTCAACGAAGGTATTTAGCTTCATATTTAATTTTTTGTTGAACATATTTGGAATTATTATTCATACTTTCAAATGTAAATGTATTTATTATAAAATATTATTAATTTTTCGTTAATATTCGGTAATATAAGTAATCTTCAAATTGAACTTCATTGACTTTCAAGAATGTAATAACAAAAATTCAAATTGGCCGACTGTGTAGAAGCACGCACAACACTATCGCCAAGACACGAACGTTCAAAAAGACAGTACCATGTTGTCAAAGATGGATGGCGAAAAGCAAAGGAATTCAAAAATCTATGTATTTATGTAATAGTGCGCATACTTTGATGCTGTAATGCTATTAGCAAAGCTCATTTACAGCAGTACCACTTCCATGCAATATTACTACATACTATACATATATCCAAGAGACTTTTGCGACGCTGTACTTATGCATGTACTATATATATTTAGGCGCCGGCGCTTATATACTTAAGTAAGTAGGTGTGTTTATTAATTTACATATCGATCGCGAAGCAATTTGTCGCCGCCTACGGCACATCAAAGCCAATTAATTATCAGCAACAATAACAAAGCAATATACCAACAAAAGCAAGTATATATTTGTATGTATGTTTGCTTGTACCTACATAGTTGGCTATTAGGTGGTGTAGTACAACAATGGCGACAGTAGCTTACAACAGTTGCACGTGTTTTTAACATGGAATGCCGACTTTGGCATACAATTATTTCCAATAAACAAATACAAAGCAATTTAATGAAAAGCCTGCTAACAATTTCAAGTGTTCAGTCAAAGTGAAGAAGTGAGGAAGAGATAGGACGACGGAAAGCAATCTGTAAATGTGTAACTGTATTAATTTAAATTTTGATACTGAACGAAAAATTCGCATTGAGGGTTAATAGGTATTGTCGCATGTGATGCATTTTTCATCGCCAGTCGCCATCCGCTTCAAAAATGGGTCCAGTTCGTTCCATTTCAGCAGCATATCGCAGGCGTTGATTCGGTTCAGAAAATGTTTGTGCGTCAAATCATGCGGTACCCAAACATTAAGCTTTTTTGTAACATCCCCCAAAATACCATTAATCTAACGAAGGAAAACTTTAAAATAGCGCGAATTTCGGCGTTAATTAACTCCATGTTTACACGTCTATAACTGTTGAACGCAATATTCAAACTCATCATGCATAACGTCGTCTTGTAGGTTATGTCAAAACCTTTCAGAGAAGTATAATATCGCCAGATACGAGCTCTGTTGCGCTTTATGCATAGCCGCGACATTCAAAAGACAAAAAGACCGAAGGGAGATATTTGACAGCCTAGAATTAACACACAAATATTTATTCCTAAAGAAATAGACTGCGACCTAGACTAATTATTATCCTCTCAGCGGGATCAAGGTTTCACCAGCCCATAAAAAAGATTATCGTTTACAGTTCAATGAAGCAAGCGAAATTTAATCATAATATGTACATATTATATCTATTTCCTCCTTAAGTAGGTTCGTTCATTTCAACGTCAACGTTTGCTTTGCTTTTTTATATCTAACTTCAAAAATATAATATTTATAAGAGTATAAAGTGCCATAAATAATAATAAAACAAGGCAGCAGCGAACCGATTGAAAATTGTCGCTTTGATAAAGTTTCGAGTGGCACAAATTCGCCATCTTATCCCCTGACACACATACGAGCTTTGCCAAAAGACCGAGTAGCTGGTAAAAGAGCGTCGGGCGCCATTGTCTGCAGACCGAAGTTTAGTGTTTGTCGCCGAAGTGCCTTGCAATTTACTGCAAAATTTTTTGGTGATTTGTAGACATTTGCAATTACTTTTTGCTGTTGCGCTTGTAATTCTTTAGCCGACACAATAACCCAAATACACAAATTCGTTGCTGCGAAAGAGGGCAAGCGGAAATGATTGCCAAGCATGTACGTAAGCAGAAAGCTAACAGTGAGGTCTACATAAGTGAAGCGACGAGAAAAAAAAATAGTTTACCCAACCTTACAAATATAAAATATTCGAATAGGAGAAGGAGAGAAAAAAACAGTTATATGTTGGTAAACTTAGATTTTCTTGCGACATTATTAGTGCTCAGATAGAGAAAATAGTTATATAAGAGGAAAAGTTTTAAAGGAGTTCAACCTTTAGTTATTTTGAGCTAATTTTTGTTTCGGCATCATAGCACTTACTCTGACAAGAGCTTTAACTTTTACCAATCCTTAGCAAAACCCGGATTTTCACGTAAAAGAAGTACACTATATAGATGAGAACCCTGCTATTTCAAGTGCTCTTACAAGTAAAATCTTAACTGTACCACAAAGCACAATGATTGGCAATTCTAAGCCCGCTTGTTAAGCGCACGTTTGTTTATTGTGAAAGTACCACAACAACAATAAGAATAACATTGCTATAAAATATTGCAAATGTGCAAATAAACAAATACGAGGTTTCCCATTGAAATAAATATTTACACGAAATGTAACAATCAGTGCAACGAAGCAATCAACCAGAAAGCAACCGAGTAATTGTTTTGCATGCACCGACTTCTGACTAAGCGTAAATACGAACATACTCGTCTGTATTTATGTATTCGTAAAATGCTCACTTTGCTTGTATAGAAAAAAGGCAAGAGCATTCATGTTTCGGAATATTGCGATTGGAAAATTAAAAACGCTAACAATTGGTGGAGGATCGAAGCAATCAATATAATGAAGATGAAAACTGAAAATGATTGTTAAAAGTGGTTGTTTACTGGAGCATAGACGGAGCAGCACATGTTAAGGGCGGTGTTTGAATATACAAATTAGGGTAGGCGATGTAGTGAACATTTTTTGATTTGATAAAAGCGCTAGTATTAGAACCTGATTAAAATCGAAATTTCCAGAACGGAAGCTGAGTTTAATTTTTTATTTGTTTATTTATTAATTTTTTTTTTTTTTTTTTTTTTTTTTTTTTTTTTTTTTTTTTTTTTTTTTTTTTTTGTTAAATTAAGCTTAAAATCTCACATTTCAACACAATATGGTATGGCACAATGTGATTGGTAGCACTGGAGATAACATCTATTAACAAAATACGAAAACACTTTTTCTACCACCATTCTATATGTACAAAAGTGAGACGGGGTATAATGCTACCGGCAAGTTACTTATGATTACATCTCGTAAGTGGTGTGCGGGAGAAAAATTTTAAATTCTCTCGTTATCTCCATTGAGTGAAACTTTTTAGAATCTAGACATAACTATAATTAATATCAGCCAAACAAAACAAAACATTACTTCAGTAGCCAATCAATTGGGCAACTGCGTCAGGAACGCGAACACTTCGAAATACTTGGCAGCAATTACTTTTATAATTATATAATAATATAATTTTAAATATGACTGGAATCATACAAATTTTTATAATGAAAACTGTGCGATGACAGAAAATAAATCAGACGGGGAAACATTGCTACAATAAACTCCAATTCAAAACCATTTCTCTTTAAAATTTAAATAAACAACTTTTGGTAATTGACCACAGGCAAGCGAATCGCATTCAGAGCCGCTAGGGGCAACCAATTCGGCTGAGTGGAAACAACTTTGAAATTAACCTGAACTGTAAAGTAAATGACGCTATAAAATCACTATATTTTCGAAACAAAAACTCATCAATAAAGGACAATATCCCTCCATTATATTCACCGCTTGAATTTTCAACTCAGAAGCTCATTCGGTAGCTAAAACAAAAACCAAAATTCCAAATGCCAAAACATGAAAGCGGAAGGGAGGAAACCAGCAACATAAAGCACATGCTTACAGAAACTCCCACAATCACCGATCACCGACGTCTGCCCATCTATATGTGCGCGTGTATGTGTGTGCCTAGTTATGGTATAATGAAGTGCCAGTGCCAGCGAATATAGGCATTTGTATGTGTGTATTTGCTAAGCCATATACATGTCAACCTCGAATGTGTTGGCGGACAAAGCCGGAAATGTAAGCTGCGAATACCGGAAAAACCGCAAAGCCAAGGCAACACAAAAGCCTGGTTGTCTCAATAATGCACGTGTGGTTGTGCGAGGAAAACAAAAACCCATCAATATAAGCGAACAAATGGCATAAGCAGGAAATCTCAAAGGATCTGTTTAAAGAGCGATGCGAACTTGTGTACTGTTCCACGGGAAACGTTGGAAGCAGAGCGAAAGCAACGCTTTGTGATATTTACTTATATAGCTGACGTCGTTTTAATTAACAGCAGCAGATAATACCTGTGTAGTACGCTTGTACAACGTTAATGACGAGTTGAAAGACAACAACAACTACAACTCAATGGGAAGTTGGAAGATGAAAGACGACATGCGAGTGTCTCTTTCTTCTTGCTTCTGTTGTTTCACGGTTATTTCCTTCTTAACTGTATAAAATATTCAGTTGGTTTTGTGGAAACGATTTTCAAAGCGAGTTAATTTTATGAATTTTTAAAATAAAAGAGGAAAATATAAAAGGGAACTGAGGATTATTCTCATCAAAACTGTTAATAATAATTCAGGGCGTCACTTAAAGGGAAATGAAAATTTAGGCATGACGAAACCTTACTTTGGAGCCGCTAGAAAGGTATTAGGTTCAAGGTATTGAAATGGTCGAAAAACAATAAATGAAGAATCGGCTCATAAAGGCAAACTGGGGTTCTCGGCATCAAAGTCGTAAGAGCTAATCATCTCTGTGGCGAAAAAACGAAAAATCGCGCTAGCTGTTGCTTCTATTCAACATATACATACAAACATATTGTATAGTATAAAAGGCAAATAGAAGTCAAAAAAGTCTAGACTGTTTTTCGAAAAATATTTAGTTTCGAAATTCACTCAAAGTGTAACGTTTCAGAAATGAATAGTTATGAAAACAATATAATATTTACCATAGCTGTTATTTCTGTGTGCGATTTTGTGGTTAAAATCCAGTTACAGTAAATCGATGGTTTTGTATTCGACACAAATAATTAAAAAATCATGTGTACATTCATACAAATGCAAGCAGATATGTTTACATTCACAGAAAAATGCATAAGTTTGCATGTATGTTGGTATTTGAATTTGCCTTTGTGTAATAGATGGTTCGAGCAAATACCAAATGCATTCATGCATGAAAATATTTTCCGCCTTTCAAAAATGGTTCGGATGTGTATGCGAAATAAGTTTTTGTGGCAAGCGTGCGTGCATGCCAAATACAATGAGGTTTTCAATTATTCTTTCTAAATAAACACAAATAATTCCGAGCAAACTTTCACAAATTTTGACAAAAAAAGAGGGAAAACTAAATAAAGATTGCTCTTTTTTTATAAGTATTTTTGAAAGTTATTCTAAAAATAGAAAAACTATTAAAAAAGTTAATTTACATATATGATTTCATACGTAGTTGGCTCGATGTGAATAAATACACAAATATAAATGAATCATGAAAGAACGAGCAAATTGCTCAAGCAAAATATAAATAATTTTATGAAAACCATCTCAAATATATTTTAGGGTGTGGGGTACTTCTTCATTTGCCTAACTGCTGAGCATATCGACACTGCCGCCTTTCGTATTATTATTTAATAGCTTTATAATTACAGTTTCGTGCTATTTGCACGCTCGGTATATGTATATTGCATAATTAATACACCGAAGCATATAAAATTAGATTGTAACGTGATGCGATGATATGAAGGTCAAAATACACAAACTCTTATTTATTTTATTAGAAACTCTCTAATTGCTTGATGGGCTGCACAGCACTTAATTAAAAGTTGATCAAGCGCAGATGCATTGCAGCAGCAGAGTCAAGCCAATTTATATAATTAGATAATGTATGCACCAGTGTTTCTTTACATTTTCTCTAAATTTATTATTTATATCACAGTAGAGGGATTTTGGCGTACAAAAGATATAAAAGTGCTACTGTGCGTATACACAACATTTTGTGCATAATTATATATTTTATTCAAATACATTATTAAAACCTACTTTCAACTTCCAGCAAGCTCAACTAGCTGCAAATTAATGAGAGAATAAATTTATTAAATAAATTTGACTTAAAGAATTACACTTGAATAGCGGCTTAAAAAGTTCTGTAGGCGCAGATTTCTGTTTAAAAACAGGAAATTTTTTATGAAATAGTGCATTCAAATGCCATCGATTTTAGTTCACTTATTACACAGCGTTATATTTCAATGACTATATTTTTCCATTCCCGGCAGTTAGTTGCCATTACATTTCCTAATGCCAAAACTTTCGTATTTCAAATTTAAATAATTGAAAGGTCATTATGTTGGTCTTAATTTACTGAATATAATTTTTTAGACTAATCGTGCCAATATTTACAATGTAATGATTATTAATTTTAAAACCTCATGAGAGCAGCACCGCGTATACGTAATATTTTAAGTATACTTTATAGTATCACTAATTAAGCTGTTTCCGCAAAACATAATTAAATGATTTGGGAAATCTAAAAATAAATACCAAAATAAAGTACTTGATGGCAGCAGTGCGTATACGTACCATAAATCAATAACAACAAAACTATATTGCTCTATTGGTTTCAATCAAGTGAAATAGCGGCAAAATATAAATACATATTTACCAACAACGATATTGTAACTATGGAAAACTTGGGAATTTTACTCACTCGTCAAAGTAGAAATTTACCATTTAAAGTTGCAAGAGTCTCATAAACATTTCTTTTGTGCATTATTGCACCAATTTTGATTTTCAAGCGAAATCTTTATGAACTGAAGCAACAAGTGGCGCGAGTTCGTACTATTGCTTAAGTGTATAGCATATTGAATTTGGAATATCAAAGCTACATAGGCTTTAAAAAGTTCATAAAAGTAATTTCTTTCCTGGTGCCAGCAGATTCGAATCTGTAACTTAAAACGTATATTGATCTATGCACTCGTTTCTAAATCCTTATAGATTATGTCCCTTTTATCCCACATGCTACAGTTTTAACGGTAGTTTACCTCCTGAAACGTTTAAGCAAAAATCTAACAAAAATAGAAAAAAATGGGGCTGCTACCCCAAATACGTATAATGAATGTTCGTGTGCCTGTGCATACATTAAATATTCATAAATTCACTTTCATGTAAACAAATCAAGATTCACAGACAATTGTCTGTTCGCAATCACTTGAGCAAAAACAAATTTGTAGCATTTATAAGGGAACATACACAGTCACTTGTCAGTTCAAGCAAACAATTCAAGAATAATGAGCATCGAACCTGTAAATATGTAAATTTCATTGTAAATAAAAATGTTTTTGCATTAAGGCTATTAAGCAAATCGAATAAAGATTATATTGCTACATTAATGGCGGCATAAAGTGATTGGAGCAACAAAAAGAACTACGCGTATTTTAAATGTGAAGGTGAATATAAAATAAATTGTAAATGAAATTTTGAAATTCGACCTTCTAATTATATGCATGTTCTCACCTACATTTACACACGCCAGAAATTTTAATATTCCAAATATTTGGCACAATTTATTCACTTTCACTGACAGCTGCTTTCATTGCTTGTAGAATATATTGTCCGGAAGAAGCTTGGAAAAAAGTTGTTTAGAAATTAAATTTTTAAATTTATTTCTCTTACACTTTTGTTTTTATTACACTGCGATTTGAAATCTTACACTTTCACAATTTGTTTTGGTTTTTCTCAATATTTTGAAATATTTCTGGTTGCAAAAACCAAACTAACTGTGTTTTGTATGTTTTATCTGCAATGACATCAAACTTTAATTTGGATTTTTTCTTAAAATTGGAAAAACGCATGCTTAAAGTTTAACTGTTTTTTTTAACTGTGTTTTTAAAACAAAAAAAAAGAAATACTTAAAAATTAAAAAAAATTAAATTTTAAACAGCAATTGAGTAATTGGTTAGAAAATAAACATCGAACGCGATATAAAAAAT
>NW_017535186.1:189976-249688 GCF_001853355.1 Bactrocera latifrons
TTGAATTAGTTAATAATAGTAAATTATTTCAAATAATTTTCTTATCAAAAATATGTATCCACAATCTTATATATTTTTACTCTATTTTCTATAAATGTTGTGCAATAAGAGAGGATTTCTTAATAAATTTAAGCTGTATAACTCTTGTCGAATTTTATTTTTCACCACAAATTAAATAATTGTTTCAATTTTTTTCCACATAAACTATTGATAGGCGGTTAATAATTGTTAACCAATTTGATTATCTTCATTATTTTTAATTTAATTTAAACATTACACTTAGTTACACATACATACGTATATGCACATTAGTATGTAAGTACATTTTTCTTACTCCTTTGTGCATATATAAGCACTTTTCACCACATCACATATCATATAATTCTATACACATACATACACACTACTTTACTTGTTAAGTAAACACATTTACATTAATTTGTATGTATGGAGCTGTAAGTATAATATTTGTTTTTGTTATTTATATTTGACTCTTTTTTGTTAACACTGCGTCCGTTTACCGTTATTACATTTTAGCACTGTTCCGAACGCTGTAAAATCCGCAACTGAAGTTGCTCCTCGTCGGTGCCTGAATTTATATGTTGTCTGTGAATAAGGAAATTTTTTTATGTGTGTGAAAAGCTGCGCAGCAACGGAAAAGCTCTCACATGCCGTGCGTAGGCTCTTCGAGAGTCGGTGAAAAGCGCTCTTATACGAATGTGCCGGCAAATTTTCGCGGTAAAAATTTGTTGATGCCAAGTTTGGCATTTACAATAAATTTAACAGAATCAAAGTGGAAATTAATTAATAATAAAATTCTTAAAAAATCAGCAGATTTCTTTTCACTTTTACCGGTATGTACCTTTTTTATTGTCCTAAAATATTCCATAAAAAATGCAAAAAAAAATATTTAATTTTACGAAATGTCATTTAACAAATTGTGTATTATATAATTCGGTTCAATATTGTCACTAAAATATTAAACTGTTTCCACTTTTGTTAGTAATAATTTTGCCGCCAAAAATTGGCTGCAACACACACGCACAGGTAATAATGATAACACGCACACCCTTCCCCAGCCTAGGATATTGGCCGCCTGTATAAGAGAAAATACAACGCTGTGAAAGCGCAACAGCTGTCTGCAAATTAGACAAAAACAAATAAAACAGCAAATTCCGAAATTTCGCTCTTCTCTCAGTAAATTCAGGAGCAGAGTAAACAAAATATTGTAATGCCGTGTGCTCCTTCGCTGTTTGCCGCCTCCAAAGTGACCCACTTGTTGATCACTTAAAAAATGTTTAACGAAGAACTACTGAACTACTTTAATTTTCTAAAATGTCCTAAATGAAAGTATAGCATAGGCAAGAGCAAATAAATGAATAATTTTCGGAAATTATTGAGAAAAGAAATATTCTGTTACGAAACTTATTTTTACTTTATTAGTAGTCACAATTTTATAAAAATATATGCCAAGAGAGTTGATCTACAGAAATTAAAAAAAAAAAAAATTGTATTAAGAATTCACGTACAAATTCGAAAAATAACCTAATCTTTCCCTTATCCTTTAAAAGTATATGAAAATACTTTTGAAAGAAAGGATTTCAAAAATATTGACATCAGTTTTTGAAAAGTATTTAAAAAGGTTAAAACACATTTTCCCCAAGATTTATCAATTGACTAATTTGAAAGTATCTAAGTGGAAAATTTTCAAAAAAAATCATTTTTCCGACTTTGTGTTTTTTAATACTGAGCAGAGTAAATTAAGTTTGCCATGAAATTTATAACGCCTAGAAGGAAACGTCGAAAACTCTATATAATGGTATATATATATAAATGATCAGCATTGTGAACTGAGTTGATTTAATCATGTCCCTCAGTTTGTCTGTATATACGCGAAATAGTATCTCAGTTTTTGAGACATCGTGTAGAAACTTTGGACACGTCCATTTCTGCTGCTCATTTATCGGAATCACTGTCATTGGGCCACTATAGCATATAGCTACCATTCGATAAAAATCAAGTCTTTGTTTAGAAAACTTTTTTATGTGACAATATATCTTCACGAAATTGATACTGATGATCCAAGGCAAGACCACAATCTTCGAACAAATTTCTCAGATCGGACCACTATAGCATATACATAGCTTCCACATAGACTGATATATGAAAATCAAGATCTTCAAAAGAAAGATTGATTGAAATTACTTCCATATATAAGTGCTAAAAGAAATGCATCTTCGGTGTAGCTGAGCCTAATTAACAACCACCACTACAGTACAATAAGATGTAAAGAACGTTTTGAAGCTTTAGGTTACACCCGAAGTCCCCTTTTCGTTCTTATATAATTAACACATAATCATTTTTCGTCACCGAATAACTGACCAGTTCGCAATAGCGTCAGTAACGACCCTTAAGCGCTCTTTTCCCTTCGCGCCAACGCTGCGTGATTATGTGTGATTTTAATTTCATTAAACTTCAAGTTAATTAACAGCAACAACCCGCTGCTGCCATGCTGCCATTTAAACATGGCAGTATATACATACATACATATGCACATTGCAAACGTATGTTTATGATATGACTATATGTACTAGTGTGCCTACGAACCTATCGACCCGACGGCTTTATGAGCATGTGAAAATGTGATTAAAATAAGCGTCAGTTACAAAAGTTCCCAGCTTTGGGGGCTGTCAAACTTTAATAATCATTTGCAGTCGAGATAATCAGCTTTTTGGTGTGAGTGTGTGTGTGAAACCACATGCAATAGCAATATGTTAAAGTGAAGTAAATCGACATAAATTATTGGCAACAATTTGGGTTTTGGGTTACTAACTTATTCGAGAGTCAATATTGTTTTTACAGCTAAGGTATAAGAAATACCTGGCAGCTGATTATTGCAGTAAAAGAAAATACAAAAAAGGTGGTAAATTTTAATTAAGAAGCCAAATTACATAACTTAGCTTAAGTACACATAGCTTATTTCAGCATATTGCCACTGAGTTAACATGCTTAAATGACATTTATAATACACCGCAATATTGCTGGTTTGGCTCTGCTACATGAATATAGGTTTGATATGCTTTTTATTTGAATAAATACTATGATTTAAATAAACGGAACTATTTTATGCGTCTTATATAAATATAATTTGTTAATTTGGAATTTACTCCTCTCTGAAACTGTGTTTTTTTTTCGGCTTTTTAAGAACATACGGTCTGATCAAGTATGAGAGCAAAAATGTAGATGAGTCAGCTTATAATCCAATCGTCAAAGTTGAAGTCTTTTTGGCATAGGTTTCAGTATGCTACAATATAATGTACACTATATAAATATTGGGAGGTCGAAAAAGTCTTTTCGTATTTCTAATCACACTTCATATTATTTTTTTAACTTTAATGAAGCAAATATGTAACATTTTGGTCGACCACGTTTCGCATATTTGTTGGGTCAACTAACGTTACACCCTATTAGTTATTAAGTTATTTTAAGTTTAGTTACTCAATATATAAGAGCACAGACTCAATTGTACTAACAAACTAAGGTATTGTAAATTGTGTGTGCTTAGTGCTCCCACATAACTCATATGTATATACACACGTATGCATACCTACATATGTTCGCAACAACATAACAGCGAGAGTTTTTGTCACTCCTTTTGTGTGACTCTTTCGCATGTGCAAGCATATGAACATCCATCGAAGATATTAACATAAGCCTAATCATTGTACCTAATTACATTTCATTTACATTAAATAATATAGTCTATTGCTGACCACCAAGGTGACAAGTTATTATTGTTGTTTCGTTGAACTAACGCGGTTGGGAAAAACTCTTCCTGATCCTACAATATTGTCATATTTGATCCACTTTTTGTCTCCTGCTACCTTTTGTTTCAGAAGTGGTTTAATTTCATTTCGTTTCAGCAAAGAATAGCAGATGCTAATTCGGTCCATAAATTTTTCACAGACAATTCATATGATACCCAAACATCGAGCTTCTTTTTGTAGCCAGTATTTTTTAAATGGTTCCGTTTGATGATGAATCTTAAGTTCCTTAGCGATATCATGGGTGCTTATGTGACGGTCCTGGTCAATCTTTTCCATAATTTCATCGACTTTTTCAACGATAAGTCGACCAGAGCGGGCTGCATCTTTCATATCAAATTTCCAAAACGGAAGACAGAGAAGCATTGTTGTGCTATGCAAAATGATACAGCATGGTTTCCGTAAACTTCCCTTTTTTATTCAAAAATTTCAAAACATAGCGAAAATCTTCATTATTATCAGTCTGTTTCGAAAATATGTAACTTTTTTTCAACTTCCTCGACTTTTAATGAAGCTTAGAATCTCACCACTCCAGCACTATATATTGTGACACAATGTCATTACACAGGAGATGTACGACTGCATCGACCAAATACGAAAAGACTTTTTCGACTACTCAATATATTTTGGGCCCAGGTCGTACCAATCGTGATACCAATAGATATGTCACTTTATAAAGCATTTGCAGAAATGTAATTGAATACAGAGCAATGATCCCTGACCTGAAATCGATATTCGTCGAGATTAGCTCAATTGTCAGTTGTCGAATTTGATGAGTCTGATCTCATATGTTCATACCTGTACAGTCATAATTTTGAGTCATAAACCAAACTGTATAATACAATTTTTCTTTAGATACAAAAAGAGGACCAAATACGTTTATCTTGTAAATATGTATGTATATTTTTCATATATAAGATGAATAACCAATTTCAATAATTAAGTATATACGTGTTGGCATGTTTGTTGAAAATGTGTGCTAAAAACAAGTCAACAATTTATGAATAAGAAAAAAATAGTAATATAAAGTCGAGACATCTTAATATTCTAATAACTGTACTTATTTTGGTCTAAAATCATCTAACACGTTTGACCACGCGATAGTGATAGCCATCATCAAGCAATGCAGCTGACTCACCCTCGGGACCATCAGCTTCGACCACACCCTCTTCTAGTGGAGGCAAATAAGCGCTTTCAGGCTCAGCAGCAATAATTGCCTCGGAGTCTTCAACGGGCTCGGGCTCTTGCACCACCGCTGGTTCGGATTCTGCCTCAATTTCCGCTTCGTACACATGTTCTGGCTGAGATACAGCCTCTGGCGCTGCGTCTGGCTCAGCTACTTTAACCAAAGGCAACGAACCCAAGTCTGGCAACACTGCTGGCTTTCTATAGTGGTATCCATCATCTGCGAATACTGCTGACTCCACAGGTGCTGCTTCGGTTGTAGTAGGTGCCTCGGTTGTAGTTGTTGCTGCCTCAGTAGTGGGTGATTCTGTCTTTGGCGCTTCAGTTTTAACTGCCTCCGTAGTGGCTTCTTCAACTGGGAGCTCGTCATGTACAGGTGGCAAATATTCATTGGCAAGTTTCAATTGTGGAATTTCCTCTGGCACATCTAAATGGGGCGGCAAATAGCTGTTTGCTAGCTTGGGAGCTGCTGCCGGTGGCAAGTAACCCAGATTTAAATGTGAGACATCACGACGTTGGCGCAACCGAAGCTTGCGCACAGTGCGGTATTCATAGCCATTTTCGCCGAGGACGGTGGACTCGGGTATTGCTTCGGCAGCGGCTTCGACAATTTCAGGTTCCACGGCGCTGTTAACTTCTGCAACTGGAACTTCTTCAGCAACTGGCTCTGCTGGTTCGGACACCGATTCCACGGGTGGCAAATAGATATTTTGCGGTTCAGCAGCCTCAGATGCTGGCGGCAAGTATTCGTTTAAAGGTTCTTCTACAATTTCGGAGACATCACGTTTCAGTCGCTGCTGTTGCAAAGGAATAGCTGTAACGGCTGCTACAAGGCACAAAGTAACGAATGCGATTTTCTAAAGTTGTCAAATGAGTAAAATATTTTAAAACAATTATTGTAACATTTTCGATCTGATTTCTCGAATTGATTACTTTATAATTAATATTTATACTTACCATTTTCGGTGTAACCAAATTTTGAATTATCAAAAATTATGAGTTTTGTTTTTGCTGGCTGTGGTCCACTGAACTGAACGCAATCGAATGATGTTGATGTCGAAATTGTTATTTCTATTTATACGAGAAATTAACGCATCAACGCAACTGTCCCAAAATAAGAAATATGAAATTAAAATCAACAATCGATCTCTTCGATCTCTGCCATCATCCGCAATAAACTCTTCCTGTTGTGGGTTGCCTGCGCTCTGGTTTTTCTTTTTTCATTTGCCGCTACTCTGTATCGTTTCACACTTCGCTCAATGAGCAAACAACCGGCAAAAGCAGCGGACGAGCTCTTAAATCAATTGAGCGTTGTGAAGAGCGTTAAAGGTGCGCAGAGCATTATCGAAATTGTCTGCAAAATGTACGCATGCGCTGCCGCCAAGTGTTAATGAATTCAGTCAACATCCATGGTTTACCGATCGCTACAAATCGATCACTCATCTTGCACGTTATGTCAAGCACACAATTATTTCTCCCTTCGCTTGAGGGCCCTTAGATGCCTTAGCAATCTTGAAGATGACACTGTACCGTTCGATTGCCAGACGTACACAATTGCCTGTGAGCGAGTGCATATACAAACGATATTGAAGTGTTTCGGGATTTTCGCAGATGCAAACGGGATCCCGAGATCGGGTTTAAATATGGCTTATAAACTCTTTTTATTGAAGCCTAAAACCGATAAAAAAGAAAATGCAAAAAATTAAATGATATTAATGAATCGATAAATTGTGTTTAACTCAATAAAAGTTTCCATTTGAGAAACTGGTAATCTTAAAATACGTTTCAATTCCGTTTTTTGGGCTTACACATTAAGAACCTAATTTCTAAATTTTTATTAAAGGGTGATAAGTATATGTGAAAAAATAACCAAATTATTGGTTAGAGACTATAATATAAATTAAATTTGAACGCTTCTAACTTTATTTTCTTTAACTATATTTTTTGACTTATTTAATTAGTAAAGAGAACTAAAATAAAAATATTAAGAATTTGCAAACCAAAATATTCAAGTTTTTCAATCTAGTTGTGTTATTGTAGCCGCAGAATACTGCTGAGTTGACAAGTATATAAAACCTTTCGTATTAGAAACTTATAAAAAATGGAATGTGAAATATTTCTGAAACATAATATAATCAAAGAATAGTATGTATTTACCTTTTCGGTATTGTAGTATCTGACATATGCTCACCTGCTTTATACACATGCACATCTATACTACCTAACCACTCATCGGTCGGCAACATCCATCAGCTGCCTTCCGCTTTGGCACTCGATCAACACTCAGCTTAGGTGTAAGCGCTTTGACGCTTTGACAAGCGTGTAATGGCTTACCTCACGACCTTTGAATGTCACAATACCCAAAATTGGATTTTGATTATTTTAAATGCTTGGCATGTAATGCAAACGCACGGTCATGGACCACTTGGTAATTAGTGCACACTATGCAGTAAAGTACGAAATAAAGTTGAAATAAAAGCTATTACCTATCGATTAAACACTATAATTCTGTGACGCATGCCCAACCACATAATTTTTTATTTTTTTTGTTTTTGTAATCTCATTAAATGGTGCTTTTGACGCCGGCGTTTATGATGTAATACGCTGAGAAACATGTAATTGTGTTAAGATTCTTAAATGTTGCTTCAAAGTTGTTACTTTATTTCCATTTTCAAACATGCTTTCTCATCTTCGTTTGCTCTGCTACAATTGACATTGTCAATATTTCTTCATAGGACTGTCAATAGTTTAATGGATAGTTATTCAAAATTTCTGACACTGTTGTACTATGGTATAAAAATGCATATAAAATTAAAATTAGCCCCTTTAACCGAAATGAAATTGTTGAAATTCAATAACTTAATTGTTATTTAAAATACTTAAACTTATTTATTGAAATATGTTTCGACAGATTTAAAAGCTGTGATATTTTTATTTCACCCTTACATTATATACGGTTAGTCAAAAAAGTCGTTTCGTATTTCTAAACAAACTTCAACTTACTTTTTATATTTTTAATAATAAATAAATAAACAAATATGAACCAACTTGGTCGACCACTTTTTACCATTTTTCCGCTAGAGACATTATTCCATTAGTGTAAAACTTCCATCAGTGTATTATTGCATTTCACAAATACTATTGGTGACTTGCGGGGCATTCTTCCCTTTTTTATACAAAAATATCAAAATATAGCGAATTTCTTCATTATCTTCACTGATTTTTGAACAGCTATATCTCTTTACAAACTTCCCCGAACTAATTTTTTGGTTAAATTAAGCTTAAAATCTCACATTTCCAACACTATATCGTATGACACAATGTGATTGGTAGCACTGGAGATATATGACTGCAACGAGATATATTGACAAAATACGAAAAGTCTTTTTCGACTAACCAATATATGGAAAATTTTCAGAAAGTACTGCAAAGAGAGAATTATTAGCAAAAAGAATGTGAGGGGAACCTACCTTCGACTCTGAAATTATTTCATATACTATTCTTCAAATATTATCAAATATCAGCCCACTGTATACGTATTTTTTATCTCTAAGAAGAACATTGATATCACTTCATATTAAACCCATACTATCCCTCTTGTATAGAGTATTATGCATTTATTCAGCTGTAAGGTATAGACTTTATTCAATAGAATTTTATGAAGAATGCGAGCGAAATTGATGACATCAGTAAGATCTCCATTTATTAGAAGAAAAAATATTGAAATATAATAAAATATAAAAAAAAAATTTCGAAAATTCCTAACACCTCTCCCATCATCGGACATAAGTTGCTTCATCGAAACCTCAAAATGGTTGGATAGAGAAGGTGAAACGTGATAGCAAACAAAAAAGGTCTACGAATAGTGCATCAAAATGGCATAGCCAGTGCTAATGGAGCTCGAAGTACAACAGAGCTGCCCTCCTACCTACCTACCTTCCATCAATACAAAAAAAAAAAGAATTGCAAGAGTCTTTAATAACACATTTGTATCTTAAATTTGTTTTGCAAATCTCTCGAAGTCTGATTTCAGCTCGAACTCATCGCTGCCTTACTCATTTTTTTTTCTACTCAACTTCATTCAACGCACATTTGGAATACTTTGAACAAGTCAATGTCAAGCGCAATGAGCATTATGCTGCGTTAAAATTCAATGTCAATAGCAGTACAGCGGGCAAAACGAATACAAATATTTGTATGTATAAAAAATAATGCTTCATGCACTGTATACATGTGTGTATGGCATACAAAATCACGGTTATGAAAGCGAAATAACGAAAAGCGCGACATCAAGTGCGATAGAACCGCAATGAGACACGCGCTTAAGCTGAAGAGGCAAACAAAAGTATACGACGCCAAAAAGAACACCAAATAAAAACAAGCCGAAGCAACACAAACACAAATAAAAAGTCAAAATTTAAGCACTTGAAAAGTGTAAAATAAAAAACGACAGTTCAGCCAACTTAATAAATTTAAACTTCGGTGATGTAGGCGTACATTTTTGTTCAATTATAAAAATGTAAAAATACTATATATATAAATATTAATATGACGTGAAGGATTCAAGAATGTTTGGGTCAGCACGTCATCACTGAAGCATTACTTAAGTAATTTTAACAAAATAACATTGTTAAAAAAATATTTCTTAAAACAACATGAATGCGCACATATTTCCTCATTTTTCAATTATTTTGAAATATTTTATTATTTTTGCTGTTATTACCATTGGTCTATATCGCACCAACGTCAGATTGGTGCTGGCAAAAAGTTCATTGTCATGTTGCCAATACCGATAACCTCTAGATTTGAACACTTAAAACAATTTATTGCAAATAATAAAAGATACAATATTTGTAGAATGCTTGTTAGTGTGTAGAAATCGTGATCAGCTTTAAGCACTGTCGAGACGATTGATATCTTAGCAGCCAATTTGTCGGAAAACAATTAAACAAAGTCGGAAATATCCATATCAAAATAATGTAGAAACAAAACAACTTATTTTGGGGTTAACTTTAATTGATATTTTGTACTTAAAATATTTCTTTTTTGCTGCAGCGATTGTTTTTATGAATATATGTACATATCAGTTGCTAAAGCTTAGTGATTTAAGAAAAATAATGTGAACACATTTTTTTATACAACTGAATTAAATTCATTAAAAAGTTAAACTAAAGAGTGTTCAATTATTTTAGGATAGCTCAAGTAGGTTTAGTTTTACAAGTCATAAAAAACATAAAATAAAATGAAACATTTTGTCATCAACTATCAAATACCAGGTTGCGAGATTTGTAAATATTGAAGGAAGGAGAAAGAAAAATGTTACAAATTAGTTAGTCCTAGCATGTTTTGCGTGCAGTGATTTTGATCGATCATTTTGTATAGTCCGATCTGAACAGTTGGTTCGGAGAGTGTAGTCTTACCTTGAAGAATAAACTTTGCCAAATATCGAGCTGTGTAGCCATTTAAAGGTTAGGTTAGGTGGGTTTCAGAGGTACAAAAAAAGATATTTTTAGAATTTTTTTTTTCAAATATAAACAATCACAAATTTTAAAAAAACTGGCTTATCAGAGGAACATATTTGAACAATAAAAAAAAACCAAAAATATTACGGTAGTACATATAGTACATAAATCTCGTCTTTGAACAAAGAAAATAAATAAAATAAATATTGAAATATTTTATCAGGCTTTGGACAAAAAAAGATGTCATTTTTTAGTAAAATTTTCGCCTACGTGGCCTGATGGGCGGAACTTCCGAAAGGTTTTTGGATAGTGAATATGAACTTCCCTCCATTTAATTTTTTCCTCGCTACTGTCACGTGATAAACTTGCCTTCTAAGCCCATGGTACCAAACACTTATTTTTCTGTTCCCTTAAGAGCTTGCTGCACAGCTATTTGAAGCTTTGCAAGACGCTAAACACAAGTTAGCAGCTTCTTTGTAGTTTAAACTTTTGCGTAAACAGCAATTTGTGGCAAAGTTGAGTGCAGCAGTGTTGAATACCTGCTGTGCGGCCAATTTGCTGCCACAAATAGCTCTTCGGGAATCTTTTGCAACACGCATTAAGTCAAGATGGCTGGGTGGGTAAGGAGATATGCCTGTGGCGCGATTTCTTTGTTACTTTTTGTTTTTGTGATTCTATTTATATCCTCCCCATGCAATGCTAAATGACAGTTACTAAGCAAAAGAAAGCAATGGAGAAATAAAGACTTCTCTTTTTTATTATATCTGACTGTACACCAGATACTTATAACCATATTATTACATACATATGTATGTACAAATAAGTGTGTGTACATGATACTGCGAGGCTGCAAGTAGAGTCAGGCCATTCAATCCGTGAAATTGAAAGTTTACTCACGCAAAACTCTTAAATTCAATGTTTTGCGATTTTTCCACAAAATACACACAAATCATTTATTCCTTTGCTATTTGAAACGAAAATAGAAGTGACTATGAATACAAACTATACAAGCATTTACGCAGAGCGAAAATATAAAAATAGGAAGCTCCTGGCGCACATTTGAAGCTCGTGCTGGCATTTCACGTGCCGCTGTGCAACACGTGCCTCTTTCCACACACACATACTAACACTCGCAAACACACAGCGTTTTTCTGAAATTGGCTTATCGCATCCGGGCACATATCGCCATCCAATGCATTCCGGTCACCACCTCCCACGGTGGAGACAACTTTTTCAATTTACACTAATCCACACCATCATGTCTGCCGAAGTGGCACAAACCCACAAAAACAATCAAATTTACTCGTTTCACTATTACTTTTGTCATATTTGGCGCCGCCGTCGCACGCAAAAACCAACATTTGGTGGCACACGCAATGTGGCAACATCAAGCAAGCAACTGACTACAACAAGCACATAAAAAGCATGTATTTACTGAGGTCGGGAGTTTAGGGGATTTTATGTGGGCTTATGCTGGTTTATTGTGTTCGATTGAAATTGTTTTCCTAGTTGTTTCCAAATTGTTGGTTGTAAACAAATAATGGCAGTCCGTGACAATTTTTGGCAAGGTATTTCGGTCGTTGGGCGCAGACCGAAATATTTGCGTGTGTTAATGGCAATCTGGAGTGTATTTAGTTGTTAGTTTTTAAATCACTGAAAAAGTGACGAAAAGTCTGAGGAAGTGGATTCAAAGGGATAGATTGGGGGAGGGATTTATTGTTATAAGTCGAAATAGATTTGAGTAGGGTATTGAAAAAGGAGAGATAAAAAAAGAATAATAGAATAGATATATAGAATAGAATATAGAAAAAGAATAATAACACTCAAATAAATTGTTTATTGAACCAGAAGTAGACTTGAGTATAGTGTGTTCTCATTCAGAAAGTACAGACACTTAAAGATAGGATATTTCCGACATAAAAAAGCCGAAGAAGCTATTATATGAGATGAAAAACTTCCTATTTTTGCGAAACTTAAAAAGTTTTCAAAATAAAATTCCGTGAAAGCTTCTAATATACATACTTAAATTTAATAAAATTTCGAAAATTTATTGAAAATATCGAAATTTGAAAAAAAACTTGTTTCTATATTTTTTTATAATTTGATAGTTTATATATGCAACTATATCTCCCTAAAAGGATTTTTCAAAATTCAAATTATTTTCAAAGTTATATCCATTTTAGTGACGTAGCAACTGGATAAATAGTTAGAAATATAAAAAAATAAATGTTAAACAAATAAGGAAGGGCTAAGTTCGGGTGTCACCGAACATTTTATACTCTCACATGACAAGTTTCATCAAGATATCTCAATTTTTACTCAAGTTACAGCTTGCACGGACGGATAGACAGACATTCGGATTTCAACTCTACTAAAGTTATAGCCCGATCACGACAATTTTTCCACAAGGGATACCTCAGCTCAAATACCGTATTTGTGTAAAGATTTATTCCGCTATCATCATTGGCTCCTAATGTATATATTATACAGAGAAGGCATCAGATGGAATTCAAAATAGCGTTATATTGGAAGAAGGCGTGGTTTCACACATATTTGGTACATGTCATCAGGGTGTTAAGAAAATATTATATACCGAATTTCATTGAAATCGGTTGAGTAGTTCCTGGGATATGGTTTTTGGTCCATAAGTGGGCGATGCCACGCTCATTTTCAGTTTTAAAATTTAGTGTTTCTGACTTTTTTTGTTAGTCGGTTAACGCACTTTTAGTGATTTTCAACATAACCGTTGTATGGGAGGTGGGCGTGGTTATTATCCGATTTTTTCCATTTTTTCCATTTTTGAACTGTATATGGAAATGCCTGAAGGAAACGACTCTATAGAGTTTCGTTGACATAGCTATAGTAGTTTTCGAGATATGTACAAAAAACTTAGTAGGGGGCCACGCCCACTTTCCCAAACAAATTACGTCCAATTATGCCCCTCCGTAATGCGATCCTTTATGCTAAATTTCACTTTATAATATCTTTATTTATGGCTTAGTTATGACACTTTATAGGTTTTCGGTTTTCGCCATTTTGTGGGCGTGGCAGTGGGCCGTTTTGCCCATCTTCGAACTTAACCTTCTTATGGAGCCAACAAATATGTGTACCAAGTTTCATCATGATATCTCAATTTTTACTCAAGTTACAGCTTGCACGGACAGACAGACGGACGGACRGACAGACATCCGGATTTCAACTCTACTCGTCACCCTGATCACTTTGGTATATATAACCCTATATCTGACTCTTTTAGTTTTAGGACTTACAAACAACCGTTATGTGAACAAAGCTATAATAATCTCCTTAGTAACTTTGCTGCGAGGGTATGAAAATGGATGGTAAAAATATAAAGCGCTTCTTTAATCAATTTGCAAACAATACTCGAAACTCATGCCTCTAAAATAGAATACTCGCTTAAGAACCTGACTTTCCCCACAAAGCCACTATTCTGTTTCATCACCTTCAAATTAGTAAAAACCTATCAGAACGTTTTTGCAATCCCCTCTACACACCCAACGCCGCGCATTGCAAAATAATTAAATTAAACTCGAATTGTGTTTATTTGCGCCACGAATGTTGCTCATACGCCACAGCATGCTGCACAACAACTGAAAAGACTGAAGTGTAGAGACAGCCCACCTTGTTTACAGCGCCAAGAGTTAAGAGTGCATTACACAGCATTTGCACAGTTCACAATGTTTACTTAACTGCTTACTTTCTAACTTAGTTTTAATGAAATGTTTTACTTTCCATTTGTTCTTATTTAAGCACAAGCTTATCCACAATTTGCTAACACCCAGCGCTCACCCTTACAAACGTTTGACTGCGATTTTATTAACCCTCGCACTCGTACAAACCGCTGATCCTTGTAAATAAGTATTTAATTCACTTTATGTTGGCAAAGAAAATGAAAATCGTTTTAGCCAACAAACTTTTAAATAAAATTTAATTTTTCACGCAATCATTTGTTTTGTTTTGTCGTTGTTAGTTAAGTTTCTTGTTGATGGTTTTCATTGCTGTGGTTGTTTTATCCCTATTCCACTTATTTATGCCTTTTGTGTAGCAGACCTGTACGTACTTGAATCACTAAAGCGTATTTTATTCCGAAATGTGTCAGCACTTTTGTGTTGATCCCTGGCGCTATGTAATGCGAAACCCTTTTTGTTCGTTGTTTGTGTTCTACGTTCTTGGTTTTCTGTTTCTTTGAGTTCGTTAACATTCGCTTCAGTTATGCAGAGTTGCTTCACTGAGTTCTACTGCTAAGCCTGGCAGGCTCGCAGGTGCTTGCTAATGGGGCAAAAATGCTCTCAACCGTGTGCAAAATAATGCAAAAGTATTTTCGCCGAGGCTAGTGACGACTGTCCTGGTGTACTAATTATAAATTGTTAAAGAGTGGCTACCGCGAAAAGTTATATTTTTCTGCGATTGAAAAAAATTGTTCAGCTATTTTGAAACGTTCTATTATCTATAGAGTTAAGAATGCTCCAAACATTATAATTTATAAATGTTTTCTGATATAATTTTTGTATCCAATTTTGATCTATCCCCTAGCAATTTTTCATGTCTTTACTTATAGCTTCTTACTATACCTCTCTTCGTCCATATTAGAGTATCTATTTTCCTTGTCTTGTCAAGTACGTTCATTCTTATAAATAATTTCTTGTTACTGTTTCTTGAGTCCTCTCTTATCCTAACCTATTTAACCATATTTTCTAAACTTTTATGGCTCTTCTCTTCTTTCTCTACAATTATATTTTAGTCTAATCTCACCCATTCTACACTCTCTCAATTTAGCTTATCGAATATTGGACATCCCATAGTTTCTCCGTATAAAATTCTGTCATTTATGAAATCTGGAAAATATCATACTCCAATTTGAATCTTATTGTTTTTTTATTTATTTTTTCTTATTTAGCAAATTTGAAACACACGAAAAAACAAAACGGCTTCATCCTCTCCAAACACATAACACTCTCTTGCCCGTTCTCTTGGTGTCTGCAGACTACAGCGATTCCTCTCCATTAACCATAAGAAACATAGTTTAAATAAATACGCTAAGGATTTAAATTAAAATTGTTTTGCCTTTGTTGCTTTTGTTGTTTACTCTTAGTCCGCCGCGGCGTTGTGCACTCAATGAAAGAAATTATGCGATGCGTATATAATTTTCTAAGCCATTAACAAATGGAATTGAGAAACAAAACAAAAACTGCCAGCAGTGAAAAGTAAGGAAATTGAGAAGCAGAGGGAGAGAGGGAAGAAAATGAGTGAACTTCATAATCTTGCTGGCAAAAGGTTGCTGAAAGTTTGCGGTAACATTGCGCTTGTAATTGGTACAATTAAGACGGCTTTTCAAAAGTTAAATTGCAAGTGCAAAATATGTATGTACGAAGTTGGTTTTATTTATGCTTGAAAAAAAAAGTGAAGTGAGATGAGATAGCGGTGAAGCTAATCGAATGTGTGAGATTTATTTTCATAATAAATTTCATACATCAATTTTCGCCAGACGTAGAGAGAGCTCTTAATTTTTCCGTTTAAAAAATTAAAACTTTCACAAACACCCATTTTTTCAAGGATAATACACGGTAGCAATAGCGTAGAATATAGATTATGTCAAAGAAGAAAATGCAATCACATTTTAACTAAAACATACTAGGGTTTAAATAATGAAGTTGGAGAATAAAAAACACTGCTATTTCTATATGAAATCCAAATGGTTTAGATTTGAACTTCGGATGAAGAAATTCTACAACTCTCAAAAATTATTTGGAAGAAGTTAAATGAAGTTGACCGCGTTAGCTTAAAAGTCAGGAAAAGAACATCGTTCCTGATATTGGGGTATACAAAATCTCTTTCGACGTCGACGTTTAACTTCGAAAAGTTATAATCAGTGTATCGCTCCCGATGTCAATTGTAAGACATAATAAAATCATGTCTTCATAATAAAATGTTATTCAATAGAAAAACTGTGTTTAATTAGCACTGTAAATGCATATATCCTAGTTATTCGAAAGAAAAACAAGCTAACTGTTAGTCACGGCCATTAGAGCGAGTCGATTTTTCAAAATGCAGGAAATGTTCTTTGTATCATTCTGGATCCCGCAGACGCAATTTTTCCGTTTTTGGCTCTTTAAAAATCAGCCCCATTAATTATAATTACAATAGATATACATTTTATATTTATCATAGCTTAGAGCCAAAAATATAAAATTAACATTTTAATTTGCTATTAAATTAAAAACTCGTGGAAATTTTCTGAAACTGAAACAATTACTCCACTGATTCATAAGTAGACTGTTCTCGAATAGTTTCCAGCTGCCTCTTGAATTATTTCCCTTTCTTGCTTCTACCAACTCTTAAATCATCACACCCATGTTGTAATCCTAGGCACAGGATACATATTTCTTGAATTTATAACTAAAAACCCGCTCACCAAGAATATAAATGAGTTTAGCCAGCGCTTTCTTTAATTAGAGCATAATTAAAAAAAAATAAATCAAGTAATTTACACATTCTGCACATGTCCAACCGACTTTCGAAGAAATTTAACTTTATTTGCATGCGGCTCCGCCATCTTCATTCATAACAAATTCACCGCACCTATTTTGATTATAAATTACTTCTAAACCAGCATCTGCATTAGAAAAGCAAAGCCGACTTTGCATTTAATGCGATAGTAAAAACTTTTATTCATGCCTTGCTTATGTCAAATACACGCAATGCAAGTAAGGTATATACGTACGAGCCGTATAGCGGAATCTGCTGCACCAATGGCCACAGCAAAGTGGAAAGTGGAGCACAGCAGGCCATGGTGTTGCATTCGAAATTAAAATCGAAAGCCAGGCAATTAATAGGCAACGCAATGAATGCATGCCGGTCAACTTCCTCACATAAACACGTACATATATATGAGATATAAACATAAAAAGACGGCGTACGTGCGTACACCTTGAAGTCTCAGTTTCAAATAGCTGATGCCTGGGCAAGCAAATCAGACGTGGAAGGAAAGTGCAGCAGTCGAAGCCATGTGACTAAAATTCAACATCCGCTCTGCAGACATTTGATGAAAGGTAAAAGTCGTCACATTTGCGGTGGCAATTATGCAACGCACAACCTTTCTATTGGTAAAAGCAACAAGCGAAATGCGCGTAATACGGTTAAGCTGGCCACATTTGCTTGTTTGCCTGGACATTCTATAGGCGCCACATTGAAGAGTAACAAAATAGCTGGGTGCTGCGTGATATTAAAAGTATAGCCTACCAACAGGCGCAAATTACGTAGAGCAACCATTAATGACTCTGGCGCTTCCACGTTTATCCAGCAGTCAGAAAAAGTCAAAGGCAAACTTTTTCGTTCGTTACGCAATCTTCTTACACTGTAATCCTTAACGAGTTGGCAATCCGATATTCTGATATACACACATTTATGTATGTTTGTTGTAAGTGTTGTTGAGTTGCAAAGCAGATCAATTTCTTTTTTCCCAAACATGAAAACTTTAGTGTTTAGCCTTGATGTGGTCAAACAGCCACAATGCGCGTATTTGATTGATGTTATGATGTTAGTGTTGAAATGCCTTTGATTAGCGCTTATTGTGTCAGATAGTTTGTCAAATAAAGCGAAAAATAGCGAAAACGCGGATGTATATACACAAATATATTTATTATAAGTATACCCGCACTTTATGTGTAAAAGTAAGAAGAATTAATTGTGAACCTGCAAGAGTTCACTCATCTACATACACACCTATAGTATATTTCATTTGTGTTTAAAGCAGATACCAAATTCACAATTAGAAAAAGCGCCTAAAATTTCTAAAAAATAGCGCGAAGACCAAAAAACCTTAACGTAAATTTCTCTAACGATTTTCTTGTGACCTTTTTAGATATACTTATTTCTACTTTTGGACTTGAAAAATATCGCGTTTCTTTGTGGAACTTTTCTTGTACATAATTGCTGAGATTTGCATTTGTCGGATCTCTTTTTAATTAGAAGCCATTAATTACTAAAATTCAAGAATACAAAAATATCTGAAAAATTAAACGCAAATTCGCCTACCCCATATTTCAATAAATTCTTCCGACATGGTTTCAATCAGATTCAATAGAAGCTGAAATAATTACCGGCTTTCAGTTAGTTGAATAGTAGAATGAGAAAATTTCGGAAATGTTTTATTCACATTTACGTTAATAAAAGCAGAAATAAAASTAAATTGGATAATCATGAAATTTAACCTTCGATTAATTATGTTTTATATTTTGATTAATAAAACGGCAGCCAAAGGTTGTAAGTAAAACAAGGTTTGAGCTTTAAATTTTAGTTTTTAATTTAATTCAATTTGACCAACAGGGGAAGTTTATATTCAATAAAGCAATGGTATTTTCACTGCAAACAAAACGCATTTTATATATTGTATTGACTTATAATTGTCTTCGAATAGAAAAATGTTTGTCTTTTATGACTCAAAGAAAACACAAATTGCACTTACAATTTCTTAATATCAAATTTTTTGCTTTCACCATTTCGTCTAAATTCAAAAATAACGAATATTTTAATATTTATTTCAAAACAAACACCAACTTAGGGTCTGTGCAACACAAGATCAGAACATTGCGTATTAACGTTAAGCGGTTGACACACATCAGGGATTATCCACGTACGTTTATGCAAATACATGTGTATGTGTTCATGAGTTCACGAGTTTACGAGTATGTCCTGTCGATTTTCGTGCATTTAAAGTGTTACTCGCGCCATTACATTTGCATAAAATTCAAAGGCGGCACGGAGCATTTAGCGGAATGTGTATTGAATTACCATTGAAGAAGAACAAACTAATTTAAAAACAAAGTGAATTATTGAAATGCATGGAAAGTATGAACGCGAATGATTTCCGAATTTTTGTCTTTAATGTAAAGACCTAGCAAGTGTTATTTGTAGCGGTAGAAGTAACAATTATATAATAAATATACTCGTGACTTGATCTGAATAACGAAGCATTCATTGAAAATAAAGAAAAAGTTAATGGAATAATTTATTTTTTTGTTTTTTGTATTCAGAAAAGGCTATGCACACATACATACCTTGCATACCGCTAAGTAACTGAAAAATAGCTGTAAATCGTTTGAAAACTTGCTATGTGTATGCGTTTGTGAATCACTTCCATTACTTGAATATTGTATGATTCGTAGCATACCATTAGGCGTGCAAATTGATATTACGCATATTTTACATAATTTATTATATATTTATATTCAGTGAACTTCATTATGCGGTTTGCGCTGTAAACATGAGTAATTTTTTATGAAAATTTATGGTTTTTTTGCCACGGCTATTTGTGTATTCAAAATTAGGTGAAAAAAGTTGACGATTGAAAAAAGTAAGATAGGAAAAAATGGCGCAATATTTCCAAGCAGACATTTACGCAAACGAACAGCAGAATTTGGAAATGAATGAGAAATTTTCCGGAAAAAAAAAAATTTGAAAAAAAAACAAAACAATTTATTGACTACCTCTGAACTTTCAGTTTCAACACAGTTATTTACAATTTGTGGGTGACCTATTTGCCTTTTCCGCGCCGCAGGACTTATTCATGTTTATGATGGATGTATGGAAATGAAATTAGGATGTCAGTGGTGGGTTGATCATCCGCCAAGGGTTACACATCGGCTAATGAGCATTCACCGCCCTCCCATAATTTGTTTATGACAGTTTACAGAGATGAAACAACTGACATATCTTCATATTTACATTCAATAGCCATGCAAACGAAAAGTCAATGAATAAGAGTGCTGCAGGCAGAGAGCCGCCTGAACTTGGCTGAGTTGAAATTAGGAGTGAAATTCGCTTTCGCTTCGTTTTGAACCTTTTGTGAAATAACTCGAATATGCAACCCCAAGATTTGCGAAGCTGACTGAGCATGCTTATAAGGATACTGATACAACTGCTTTTGTTGGCGGCGGTTTATCACAGACAACATATTGATCAAATTTTATTTGGGTTGGGCAACCAAAATGCGAGTCTAGCGAGTTAGCGGCAGTTTGAATAAGCAAAAATAAATATATATATTATATAATAGTATAATTACCAAGATGATCACTGATATTCTATTGTATGTACACTATCAGATCTGAGCTACGTATGCTTTCATATTCAATCAATTTGATTATGGTTAATAAAGAAATCGAAAAATGTCATTCGTAATTTTCTTTGGACGATTTTGAAGAAATATATAAAATATATGCGCTGACTGATTACAAGATTCAAATTTATAAAAATTAAATACTTAAAAAATTATCATAAAAATTTCATCTTAGCACAGTACTCGCTACACTTAACTCAACACTCATAAGCCGCAGCTCGGCTGTTTGAAATGAATAAGCTATCCTTAGACCACACATTTCACCTCCCTATTTTCCCTCCTCTATGCTCTCACCATTTAAACTTTACATAATTGAGAAAGCATGAAAAACGGCAGTCATTTGTCGTTATTTTCATTACATATGCTACGAACAAAATCAAAAACAGAACCATTGTAAATTCGACACGATTTTCAGCGCATCGTAAATAAAGGCTGTTAACTTTCGCTCAAAATCTTTTACATAATTTATATATTCTACTTATGTGTACAAATTTGTTTGTATTGTCTGATTGAATATATTCGCGCATAACAATTTTTTCTCGCTCACAAATCAAAGTGAGAACACGAAAATCCTTTTAAGCAGCAAGTAGACGCCACAAATGGAAGAGCATTAGGCGTGAATAAACATGCATATGTATTTGTGTGCCGTTGTAGTAGTAGTAAATTTACTTTACATATGTGGAATTTTCAAAATAATTTCAAGTGTGTAAATATGTGATAAAACGTGGCGCTAAAGTCGTTAACACCAGTGACTTTTATTGGCTTGCATGCGGAGGCCGAAGTAAGCATAAGTTGTGATCTACTATACTGGCGTGTCAATATTTATGTACTACACACGACATACATACATACACGCCTATGAAAGAAAGTTGAAATGGAATACCTAATGGCTTTACTCCAATGTACTTGTATATTATATATATATTTTAGGATTTATCAAAAAACATGTATTTCTTTCGCTTGATAATTTGAAAAATAGGTTCTAGCATTCAATTTCCTACAAAAGCTATGGAGCGAGATATTTTTCTCAAGTAAGAAAAAATATAGAAAACTGTAAGGCGCAAGACCTTACCGTAAGAATTAAGCGCTCATACTTCGAGGGACTTTTTGAAAGGGGTCTGAGGACCTGTTTTTTTTTCAGAGTACAAAAAGAAAATACAAAATCTTGTTTTTTCCCCACATTAATATAGATATATATATTATATTTACTCAAAATGTAACACCGACATACCTTATTCAATAATGACGGCTTTTATTCTTTAAATTAATTTAGAGGGAGAAATTGAGGCAACTGGTAATCTGGGCTACATTCAATGGGAACAAAAAAGTTATGGTCAGAAATAAGAGGTCGTGCGAAATAACGATAGTTGTAATATGTAAAGATTTTTTAATACCTACCATCTATAAAAATTCTATAAAGCCTTACTTAAAAAGCCGAATATCTCGAGAAGTATTAATGATAGCGATTTTGACCTCGAACCTTTTTTATAGCAAATCAAATTTCCTACAAATTTGTTTCATACATTTTTTCTATAGCTCTTGTCATTTACGAGATATATAAAAAAATCAAAATTCTTGCAAAAATCAGGTTTAAAGCCCCGTACTAACTCGCTGGTGTGAGTTACGACTTTGCTGCACGGGGCACTTTTGTAGAGTGAACAATTCTGAGAAATATGCGTCTAAAGTCAAAACAATGCTATAAAATACCTCTCATCTGTAAGAATTTAAAGATAAAAACTCACGATTGTAGTGTATTTTCTATGGCCATATTTTACATTCCTTGGTCCACTTCTTAATGTTAATATTAAAGGCTAAAATTTACAGGGAATTTTTTTAGGGTATTTCCAAGGAAATTTCATTTAAAAAAATACCGTAACCTAGTATAGAACAAATCAAAAATCGATTGTTATTACAAAATCAAAATAAAATATTTTATTATTGTTTTTAAGTCCCATCATAAGCATATTTAACTAAAATCTTGATCACCCACGCCTTCTTTTCTTTGGGAAAAGAAAAGCTCGACAAAGCTTGGTTTTTAATTCTTCCTTATCTTATGACAAAATTTTTAATAGTCGCCGAGAAGTCGTGTTCTAGACTGAACATGATTAAAAAAAACCCGTTAACTTCGACCCTTCATAACTACATTTTTATTTATCTTTTATTTTGATAGATCACTTTTCTGCGGAGATTGTAGCACAGCCGTCATCACTATTATATGGCAAATTTACAGAATATATTCATTTGAGTTCCCTTGTTGAAGTAAATATCAAGGTTTCTTTACCTTTCCTCTAACCTTCATATTGACTTGTTCTCCGATTTTTAAAGAACTAAAATATACAACTACAACATAATTGGAAGACTGAACCAATACTTAAATTCAATTTGCATAATAAATTTTCTTTAATCAGCCAAAGCTTTCGCCCTCGTCTTCATTACATCGTGTTAATGCTAAAGAACCTAACAGCTAATGAACTCGCTACAAAGAGAGTCCAAGCACTACAAACACTTATCGGCTGATGATGTTAAGCCATTCGTTTGTGCATGTCAGCCAACCACTTGTAATTGCGCGCTATTTATAAATTTACATTAACCACGGCAGGGTGCCACAAGTAAGGCTGTGTAGCCACTCGGCATAACCTTTGCTTCAGCGTATATACGGCGCTTAACTTTAATCTGCAATACTTTTGCCGGAAACTGTCGGCATTTGCTCTCAATTCAAACTTTCCTCCACCTACAAACACATACACTGCCAAATGAATAGGGATTTGCATATGTGTGCGGCTTAGTGAAGCGCTTTGAGGCTAGGCGCTGCTCATTTACAATGGACTTTGAAAGGACTTACTTGCAGCTCGAGTGCTTAACAGTTAATTAACACCCGCTTGCACTTAACACAGTACATCTACAAATCGAGATTTAAGTATTTGACTGGAAGGCAAGTACCTGTGTTTAGCTGATATATGACTATCCACAATTTGGTGGTAAAGTCCGGTAAGTGATGGATGCGAACTATCCTCCTGTAAAGCCATAAAAAACAATAGTTTTATTAGCATATGCTAAAATTTACCTCCATCTTTGTGGATAAGAGAGAAAAACTTCGGTTCTGCCGGCATTTGGAATCACATAAATACCCTGAAACGCTTGAAAATAATTAAAGATGGAATTTAAATAAATTCAGCTGTTGCTCACTTGATCATTTTATACTTTATGAAATAGCCAAAATTTAAAAAAAATACATAACAGAAACTTACCAATTCATCGGTGAACCTGAAGATATGGCCGAAATTGATACTAGCTCTTTTAACAAATTTGTAACAGGCTCAAAGCACTTTATCGATCTCTAAAGGTCTTATGATCTAGTATTAAGGAGTTTATAGGGCCGGCGTTCTAAGCTGTCTAACCTAACCTAATCATTAATTGCGTTTTAAATTTATTTAACCTTTGTGAAAAAACAAAAATAAAAATGTTTAGATATTCCTATGAAAGAGTTCTTAGTGAAGAGCTCATGGGAGGTGAAACATATTTATTTGCATATTTCCACACAGGTGATGAGGTAACATATGTATATTTCTCAAAAGTTGCTTGACAAAAATCTAATTTTGACCTTTAATTCCTCACAACTTTTGTTTTTAGACCTAAAGAGCTTTAAACTTTCAAAGTATGATATTAGTATCTCTACAAATATAGGTGGATTCACATACATATGAGCATATGTATGGCTCATTACAATTCCATCAACTACTCGTTTACTGATTTCACAGCTTGGCAACATTTCACACAAAATTTACATGCGATTATCCTTCCACCATTACAACATAGAAACTTCCATTTCCGTTATTTACATAATGCCGAAAAGGGTCAAACTCACTGGCAGCCTAAATATTACTTAAAATTCAGTTTTAATTTGATCCGCTGTTCAATAGCAGAATATTTAGTAAAACAACCAGCTATGTATGTTATTGTGTGAAAATTTAAAAACGATTTGAGCTATTCAAATAGTTAAGGGTGAAGGAAATGAAAAGTTTCATAGTACTTAGGCTTGTGGATTGGATTTGAAACAAATACCGCAACTCTTAAAAATTTAACCAGCTTTTTTGTTTCTAATCATTATAATTTGAAAACTTTTCTTTCAACTGGAAACCATTATTATAAAAAATAACTTCAACAAACCTATTAAATGGTTTGGTGTTTAAGTTATTTTTTGCAATAATGCAATAATTTTATATTTTTTCTAAATTTAAGAAATTGCTCAAAGTATTTCGAAGTATATTAAAAGAAAGAAACAACTCGAGTTAGCTCAATATTAGTACGGCTTCCAATGTTATTCAGAGAACAAATGTTTGGATATTCTTTCGTCAGAGGTGTCATCTAAGAACAAAACGTTACTTTATTAAGATTCTATCATAAAAATATTGCGATGGAGAAGTGTCTGTCACATCTTGGCCTTTCTAATTGGCGCCACCCAAAGTAAAAACAAGTATTTGCATAGGACGCACCATAACTACACTGCGTGGTAAATTCATACATATGTACATACATATTTTGACAGCAAGGTACAAAATTACACTTCAATGCACCGTGCAAGACTTGCCGCACAGGTAACTATATTCTCGAGAAAGTTAAACAAGAAAGTGAAAGCAAACAAAACCGAAAACTTCAGAAGTACAAGGAAATGTGTTATATTCTTATGTTCAGCTTTAGTAGTGGGGCATAAAGTTGACCCATGACAGCTCATTGTCATGGTGTGTGTGGAATTTCACCAAGTATACTAACTAGCGGCACTCTCATAAAATTGCATAAACATGGCAGAATCAACATTGACATTTGTTTATTGTTTATTTTTTCTTTTAGGTGTAAACAAACATTCCTAACAGAGTCGACTTTTTCATTTTCAAGTTACCCTGCTGTTGTTGTTTGTCCAATGTTAAAATATAATATTGCTTTCTTCTGCAATTGGCTTGTAATTTGCTTGTGTTGTTATTGGTTCTACATGGAAGATGTGTCTGGGGAAATTATATGCATTGCACTCGATATCAGCCTGGGAATTCACCTTTCATTGGCAACGGATCGAGAGATTCAGTTGGTTTCACTATATGCCGTTTTAATTTATTTTACGCTGATACATACTTACATGTAGATGTATATATATGTGTGTGCTTATGTATATAAGGACTGCGTGCCAAAGAACTGAAGTATTTTTTAAGATTGAATTACTTTGAAGAAAGTAGTAGCGAGTGTTGTTTCAATAGTGAACGTAATTATGATCAACGCTTAGCTCTTTGCACAGCACAAGGCAATTGCCTTATCTAAAATAATTATATTATTAAGATAATTTCTTCTATTTGCAAAGCTGTGCAAAAGCTTTATAGTTTTCTATGAATTACAGTTAACAATTCTGGAGGAAATTTTCATTTTTTTAAGCAAAAAATATAACACTACTATCCTTAAGAATATGAGTAGGGATTTAAAACATCATACCAGTACTTCTGGGTTAAGTATAGCCCTACTTAACATACATAGGTGTCAACATGTTGAAGAGAAGATATAATCATAAAAATAATGAACAAATTAAAAAAAGATCATGATTAGGAGCGGATATTTCGCCACTCGAAATTATAAACAGCCACATAAACACGCTCCTCTTCTGGCTATTCATGTCGACTCGCTTTTGTCGTCCTTTCCAGTCAACTTTCCCTTAAATATGTCTAACGGTGCTGTTATTGTCATTTTATGTCTTATTTTTCATTGTTGTTGACTTTACCTTACTCAATTGGCTGCTTCTTGGGTCAATACGATACCATACAATGAATTTTTTATTAGACGACTCCTCCTCACTAATTGCGGAAATAGCCCGAAGTGGCTGTCCAACGGAGAATCATTAACTTTTATGATTTCAGGTATTGGCCGCTGGTCACAGGATGTTTGCACTTGTATGTACTATATAGGGTAGGATGAGGGAAGTGGCAATAATTTGTTTTATTGTAAGCGACGATAAACGGTTATTTTATGGTTAAATAACAATTAAATGGACTTTTACTACCAACAATGGCCGAAACATTATTTTATTGAACTAAGCATAGAAGAAACGGCGTTCATTGTTGTACATTTACGGCTAACAATCATACAAGTCGGTAATTTGAAGCAAACGGCATGTCGTAAATTAAATGTAAAAAAAGTTCTGCGTATTGGAAAACACTCGAAAAATCTCCACATGAACAAATAAGGAATAATAGAAAACAGCAACCAAGAACGGAATCATTTAGGTGAGAGAAAATAGCAAAAATCGGCGGGAAAAAGTGTTGTAAAGTGAATGGTAAACTATAATCGCCTTGGCGACAGTATTACCAGCGATAACGTTATTTTTGAGGCAACTCATGGTTGGCAAAAAATATCATTTAGTGGCTACTTTTACTAATCTCTCTATATAATATTTAATTTATTCCATTTTTATTAGTTACATATATGTATTTCGAAACGCAAATCTAAAATAAATAACAAGAAACATCAAACAATGTAAACATCATTTCTTCTAGAAGAATAAAACCTAAAAAATATCTAAGCAACAGTAGAACAAAGTTTTCAAAATAATGAAGAGATTAAAATTGAAAATATAATATTTAGGTTTGGCATTAATACACAGTACTAGTATATAAGAAAGAAAAGTAAAATTATATGAACATTATTCTCTACCTAAATGCTTACCTATATAATTACTTATGTACATTAGCCACATTTTTAGATTCAATTATAATCCATTAATTTGTTACACCCATTGAGCATCATCGCTCATCCGTTTCCGGTGAAATAATTCATGGCGGGATTTACTGTGTTCTGTTCAAAACTAAAAACAAACCGCAATATAGCACAGTAAGTGTGCGAAATATCAATTAAATTACAATGTAGAAAAACAAACCGGTACACTGGCGAGAAATAAAAAATGTGTTTTCTAATTCAAAGCGATTCGTGTATATGTCGCCTATATCTCTTCATGCTAGTTGAAGCAGATAATTTCAATAAAATGAGCAGCTATTTTCAAAAAAATATGTTAAGAGCGTTTATAGACACCAGTTTTACATTTCAAATTATGTTTTTTGTCTCATTGCCACTGTAGATGGTATACCATTGATAGCGGCGCGATGTAGTACCTGACAAGTCCATTTGTTTTCATTGGCACTGCCACTATTCGCGACGTTTTGCAGTGCGTTCTATAAATAAGTGAATTTATTCAAATGCAGCTAGCGCAAAACGTTGGGGAGGTGGTAATATATACTGTTAGCCATTAACACATTTATTATACACACATAAAATACGCACACATACTATATCGCAGGAAGCGCACCGATTTGTTTGTGTATATAAATAATTTGGGATGCTAGCAATTTATTGTGTTTAACCAAAATTTACTTGTTTATTTGCCACACATTCGCATAAATATTTGCGTTGATGTAAAATTTGTGACTACATTTGCGTTATCGCATAATTAATTTATACTATGTCTATATATTTTATGATGTAGTAAACAAATATTACGGTATGTTTACAATATCTACATATATATACCTATATGTATATATACATGTGTTAAGTGGCGGTTGTTTCATTTCCATTTGTGGACAACCGTTTTTGAAATGTTCTAGCAATCGAGTCACTACTAACCCGCTACGATTAGGAAAATAAAAAAAATTGCTTTTTATAAATATTTAGTCGAAAGTGGACAAAATATTCGTTCCAAGGTCTGTGAGGTATTTGAGATGTATTGATTATGAATTTGAGCTCATTATAGTAAATGGTGGTGATTTGTCCTCTACGCCCCTTAGCTACAACACAAAAAGTCTAAGGTGTCAGGAAATTTTTACTAATATTTTCGAGTTTAGCAAGAGCCTCTAGCATCACAGCTACAAAATGAATGTAAAGTAGGGAAATTCGTTGTTTAAAGGCCAAGGCGGCTACTAAAACCAATATAATTTCTTAAGCCATGATACTAGCATTGGTTCACCCCAGCGTCAACCACTACTCGTATAACTTTTTCAAGAAAATGGCCTGTCGTCTATAAGCTTTTCTTATAGTAAAATTTTACGTTGGTTGGATTGTAAGCCGATACAATATTCCCTACAATAACAGTACAATTTGTACTTAAGTATACAAGAAGGCATTAATGCCTCTACCCAAACGTGCATATGTATGTATGTACATACATGAATACATGTGAGCTGATGCTATTGCCTCAGTGAACGTAATTTCTAATTAGAGTCAATTTGCTGAGTAATTAAATTGATTTTTCCGCACACAGCACATACATACATATATTACAATAAGGACTTACATGGTCCATTTGACTCATGGGCAATACATATAACTGTGGGAACCTGAGAATGTAATATGAAGCTATGTACAGTTATATAGTTAAACAGTTAGATAGCAATATAAAAACGCGTAATAAAAGAAATTCAAGACAATTTGTTTTAATGAAGTCAACCGTTTGTACTTTATGTAATCCAAACCTCATGTGGCCAATTAAAAGAAAATTACCTTAGATTTGTAATAAAAATGTGATATAAAGTGTAATTTGTTTCAAAACAAAATCGTAACTAAAGTCGTTTACATTTATATTATATTAAGGAAAGTTTTTTCTCATAAATTTTGAGAAGCCCTAACAAAAATACACCACAAAGTAGGAGACACCCTTTAGTAGGAAGATTGCGTTTCGTCCATTCATTAAATTGCAGTGAGTGGGCTGTCTAAAGTTCAAGGCATAGGAAAAAATAACAGCCACCATAGAGCTGAAAATGAATTGTGGTGAAAAATTTTGGACTCATCTGCTCAATAATTAAGCGATAAATACGAATTAAATTGGAAGAAAATTTCATCGATGAATTCTTAACCTTTCTTAACTCAGTTTCGGCCGAATTCAACGTGCTAGTTGCGGTTCTGAGGAATTTATAACAAATTTCACTGTTTGAATACTTCATTGGTTTGAGATTTTCAAACGAGAGCGGACCCCTACTAGAATAAAACTTCCTCAGCAGGAGAAAGAAAGCACACAGCAAAAATTCATGCTTGGATTTCTGCTAAGACCTTTACTCATTTTTATTGACTTACCCAAAAGTTCACCGTAGGCTAATGCCAGTTTCATTATTTCAATTATTATTTACGATGCGGCGTGAGTAGGTAAATACTAACGGAATAATTTTGAACGCAATTTCAATTAAGTTAATAAATTCATTACATACTTATTATTTTTAATTATTAATTTTCTGTGTAACAATGGCGGCTACATTCTCCATTAATAAACCTGAGTTATGTATATAGTACATGCATATGTACATATATGTGGCACAACTGCACCTACTTATGCAAAATGTATTATCCGAAAATGGTCAGAACAATGCGGGCCGATGTCAAAAGCCAAACCGCACATAATTCGAGTGACATAAATTGCATTATTACTAACTAGTATTAACAGCTAACAAAATGACAGCCAGCATACACACCGGGATATACTCGTGTTTCAGTAGTGGCTAACTGTAAATAATGAAAATGAAAACACGGTAAACATCACGGTGTTTGATATGTGCATTAATATGATTTCTTTTGCTTTTTAGGTTAAGGAAAAAAGTTCCCACGGCATTACTCATAACTATGGTAGATTACAAAATCCAACGTAACATTTAATTATATTTACAAACAGCATGTAATGAGTGCCGAAATGTGCATATGCATGCAAACCTACATATAAACAACTAAGGAGGGTTAGCCCCTCGGTTCGGTTATAACATACTTTTGAAACTTTCAATGATTAAAACCGGTGTAATATAAGACTTATTAGTTACACGAGGACTAGAGCGACCTGATTTTATCCGTTCTAAACACAAAAACGCACCGTTATTAGAAAAGGACGCTCTCTGAATTTTATTAAGATAACTCACATATTGGCCGATATATACGGTATAAAGTCGCCCAGAAGTTCGAAAGTACATATATATTAGGCTAAGGGAAGTATCAAAAGAGATACATCAGGAATGGATTATCTCCACATTTCAATTAAATATCAATACAATGGCCGATATTTTCGGTTAAATGTCAACTTTAGGCTTTGGGGACCACATATTCGATACGCAGGTTTTTTGCCAAGGAACGCCAAATTTCATAAAAATATCTCAGTTTTTACTCGGGTTACAGACGTCCCGAGATCTCAACTTACCTCATCATCCTGACATTTATATATATGTATATAACATTAGTTTTAAGTAATACGTACAGTCGTTAGGTGGACAAAACTTATACTCTGTAGCAACATGTTGCAAGAGTATAATAAACAGAGCATAAAAATTCAATAGCAAAACGAAACTGCTTTTGAATTACGTATGAAAATGGCCTTCTTATCACAGAAAACAAATCTGGAAGAAGAACAATGTGTTTTATTTGGCTTTGCCACAAGTGGTGCTCTTGACATTGCAACAAAATTATGACTAGACCGTGAACACGTGAAAACGTGTTAAAAAACATACAAAGTATGAATACAATGGTTGACACAAGTACATATGTATATGTTTATATATACATACGTAAAAATATATATGTAGATGTTTATGTAAATACTGTTTACGAACAAAACTACGGTCTCATGCCAAAATCTATACAATAGCAAGTAAATGAAGCGGCTGAGTAAAAAATATATTTTTATGTATGTATGGAAAGCTTTGAAATATTTTCGTGTTGAGTGCGACTTAAGAGCAGCCGAAGTGGACACTTCAACTTCAAATTTTCAACTGGAGCAATTGAGCTGCAAAGTTTGTTGTATCGATGAACAGTGAGCTATTTTGTTGTTATTGTTGCTTTTATTTAACTTAATTTTGCAATAGCCGAATGAGTTGAATTTTCAGCTTTTATCGATGAATTCTTCCTTTTTACGTTGGTTTATGCCTTTTCAACTGGAATTTGACTTGATATTGACTATTTATTTTTAAGTAATAATTTTGAACGTCATATTTTAGTATAAAAACCTTTGCATTTGGCGGTAATGATACCATTAACAATCTGTTGGTTGTAGCGGCAAGTTCACAAAACATTGAAATTCAATAAAAGTCGAAATAAATTGTGTGTGCAGCAATAAAAAATGGTGTGTAGAACAGAGATCTTAGTTAAAAGTGTATTTTGAAATTCAAATTGGAAAGTTTTCAGTTCAAAAATATAAAACTCCAGCAAAAAATTAGAACATTTAAGCAGTTGGAAATATGAAATGTCTAAATCTTGTGTTATTATAAAAAAATAATTAAAACAAAAGGAATAAAATATAAAAAACTGATTGAAAAATTAAAGCACAAAGGAAAAATACTAAAAAGAACTTCGAAAAATATAATAAATAGATAAACCGACAACTATTTGATTACTACATTTAACACCTTTTTCTTCTGCAGAAATTCACTCTGGTAACTTGTTTAGTGCTTTCTACAGCCACAGCGATTGCTTCAGCATTGCCGCATCACCGCTTGCAGCGCGATGTTCCGGAGTTGGTAGCGGCACAGCAACCGGCCTATAATTATCTGCCACCTGAGCCTAAAATAGCACTACCCGCAGATATAACAGCCACCACTGAGGCTATCATTGCTGAAACTGAAACGCCCGCTGACAACGCAGAACCCTTACCAGAAAGCGCTATACTCGGTGCCGATGGTTATGAATATCGCGCTGTACGCCGTCTGAAATATCGTCAACGTGTACGTCGTGACGTCTCACACTTGTCACCAAGCTACTTGCCACCCCGCCAATCATATCTGCCACCAAATGCCGATGATACGGTTGAGTTGAATGCAGCCGTCCCGAAAGTGGCTCCAGTCTACTTGCCACCTCCGGCAGAGGAAGTGAGCACAGAAGTACCAATAGTTGTGGAAGAAGTCGAGACTGAGCCACCGGCAGTACCCGAAGAAGAAGTACAGCAGCAGCAAGATGAACATGCCCAACCAGAAGTGCATTCACAGGAAGGAGAAGAGGAAGCCCCTCAAGATAGCGGTATTTTGATGAATGATGGATATCATTACAAGCAACCCGCCGAAGAGATGGCACTCCCGAAGGCAGTGGACAGTGAGTACTTGCCACCACTGGAGCAAGGCCAGACTGAGGCTGAAGGTCCCGAGGAGACGGCTGTATTGGCCAAGGATGGCTACCACTATCGCGCTATTAAGCGTTTAAGATTGTAAAAGTTTTACTACTTTAATTGTAAAAAGAAAATAGCACAATTTATTAATTTGTTTATTCATTGAAGTATTCCCACATTAAATTCATACATACATACTTATATGAATATACTTTAATTATTTAAAAAAATATATACTTGCTTTTTTATTTATATCTCGGATGAATGAAGCCATGTGTCGAAGCTCACGGAAGTGATTAAAGTTCTCTGAGCCCAGTCATTTGAGCATGGCTAGGAATTAATAATTTACATATGGCTCATACCAATCACGGGTCGTTCGCTGTGTTTGGGACCCGCCAAGTAAAAAAAAACGCTACCAATGAAAAAAAGAAAACAGCCTGGGACAGCGAAGTAAATGGGTTTGGTAGTGAGCAAGAGCAAGGAGAAATATTTTCCGTTATCAAACTAACAGTCGTCGCATTGGACTTTACCTCCCACACACTCTTGATAATTTCATCTATTTTGGAACCAGCATTAACAGCAACAACAATGTCAGCCTCGAAATCCAACGCAGAGTAACTCTTGCCAACAAGTGCTATTTCAGATTGAGTAGGCAATTGAGAAGTATAGTACTCTCTTGACGAACAAAGATCAAATTCTATAAGTCACTCATCACTCCCGTCTTGGAATGCAGAGGCATGGATGATGACAACATCTAATGAGTCGACGTTGCGAGTTTTCGAGAGAAATGTTCTGCGAAAGATTTATGGTCCTTTGCGCATTGGCAGCGGCGATCGTCGCATTCGATGGAATGCAGAGCGATGAGCTGTATGAGTTATACGACGACATCGACATAGTTCAGCGAGTTAAGAGACAGTGGCTACGCTAGCTAGGTCATGTCGACCGAATGGATGAAAACGCTCTAGCTCTGAAAGTATTCAACGCAGTACCCGGCGGGGGAAGCAGAGGAAGACCTACACTCCGTTGGAAAGATTAGGTGGAGAAAGGCCTGCCTCCACTTGAAATCTCCAAATGTCACCAAACAGCGGGAAGGAAGAACTATTGACGAGCTGTTGTAAACTCAGCTATAACCGCATATGCGATGTCTGCGCCAATAAAGAAGAAGATATAAACCCTCATACAAAATACGCTAAAGTAATCATCAATTGTTGACAACGGGACGACATAATAATACTAAGTTTAACTTTAACTCGCTTTAAGCACCATTTTCAGCAATTTTAGTATCGCAGTTGAAAAATTGGATTTCGTAAACAGCTCTCGTCTCTGTATAACCAATAAACAGAGAACCGGTAATAGACTATGATACAATGCGTCCTAAATTAACGTTGTAATTTTGTGGTTATCCTGAAACTGGCATAATAACGCTCGAGCTCCTGTTGCAAGATCGTTTTAAATATTTGCAAAACAGCGACTGAGAAGTTTTGTCTCACTCGCCTTATGGGCAAGAACTCGTCTCATTGGTTGCGGAGAAATTGCAGGATGTCGTGGACCTTTTTGTCACAAATAGCTGAGTTCTGCTTTCGTTAAATTAAAGCAACAACAACATTATATAATTGGATTGCAAGCAATAAAGTAAGAAAATGTTTCTTTGGGTAATCTAACCTCTTTCTATTCCGCTTTATTCGACGCCAGCTTAATTCATTGTTTAATTTGGTTATTTTAACAACGTAATGTATTGCGAGTGTCAATTTCCCGTTTTATTTCGAAGATTTAAATTATTGCTTAACATCGATCTTTATAAGCTGAAAATATTATACTATACATTACGTGAGTTGAAGTATAATAATACTACTTTTATAAATTGAGCAATTTATTTAATCCGCCAGGCCATTGTAATATAATAAAACTTCTTCTCAAGAGCAAATCAATTATTTAACTGGCATCGATATCGAATGGCATCATTAGACCTCGAAAGGTTTTCAGACAACTACAAATTTCCGTAAGTTCCTTGAGGTAAATTACACCTCTCTTGAGCAATGCAGTTTCGCAATAATTACACTTAATTAAGGGAAAATTAGCCATTAACACGTACACATAAGGACACCAACAAAGGCACTTGCTCCGCCAGAACTTCGGCTCCGCCAACAAAAAAACAGGCAATGTCGCCGTTTGTTTTCAACAAAACGATGATAAAACAAGAACAAAGCAGCAGTGGCATAGAGTGGAAAGCGCGACAGCAAATTTTTGTATTTAATTGGTAAACATCGAGGGCGCGAAGACAACACATAAATTCTTAAACATACATACATGCACATAAGTAAATATATCTGTTAAAGTCACAAGACAGAAGACACAGTTGTGAAGGTGCAGGAGGAAAACAGCTAGTACATGAGTACTAACGACATAAACATACTGTCTACTGTCTTACCGCAATTACTGCGGCACCACAATGGGTGGTAATCAATTCCTTAAGCACACAGCGGAGGCTATAACTTTTTTATGGCTAAGCGTAAAATAATTTACGGGGAAATAACGACTTTTCTGTAGTGACGACAAAAGTTCAACTTGCGCAGAATTCAAAATGCAAATGCAAAGTCAAAGGTGAGATGTTTTCCCAAACTCGTGCTTACTTGTGTAGAGTATATACATAAGTATGTATCTAAGGCTAAGACCTGTTGCGAATGGCAGCCGTTTATTGCATATGAGTATTTGTAGAAGAGTGTATCATATTAGGTGGAGCATAAAATAAACTTAAGCAAATACAAGCGATTTCAGAGGGTACTTTGGCTCAAAATTCGGCGAGGAAGTTGTTAAAAGGTGGGCATAAAATGTACGTGAGTGAAATTCTTAAGCCTCTTAAGGAATTGCTACTCCATTGTGACTGCAGATCTAAGGATATTTTAAGCGTTAACGTTAATTAAGTAGGTTTATAAATAGAAGCACACTTACGTGTGACCGCCCCTGTCAAGTACGGTACAAGCGAGAACATCACTCAGAGAACTTTAGGTTCAAATATTATATGAAGAAATCTAAATCGTATTTCGAATATTAAAATAGGCCCAAACAACTATAAACTTTTTCGACTTCGTAATATACGATATTATATTTAGCTAGCTATAGATAAAACCCTTATATATTGAAATAAATACAAAGACTTAGAGGTATTATTTTATACTCACGAATTGGAACACGTCAAAATTTAAGTTCCGAATATTCTAATATAATCATCTCTAATTACATACCATCTATGAAAATTCTATAAAGCCTTACATAAAACGCCGAATATCTCGAGAAGTATTAATGATAGCGATTTTGAGCTCGGACCTTTTTGGTAGCTAATACCATTTCCTATAAGTTTGTCATGTACATTTTTTCTATAGCTCTTACTCATTTACGAGATATATACAAAGAAATGCGAATTTCGTGGAAAAATCAGGCTTAGAGCCCCGTACTACCTCGCCGGTGTGAGTTTCGACTTTGTTGCAATGAGCAAATGGACTGTTTAATTCTGAGGAATATGTGTCTAAAGTCAAAGCGATGCCATAAAATGATTAAATAAATGATAAAACGATTGTCGTGTATTTTCAATGGAAAATTTTGATATGCCTTGGTCCAGTCCTTAATGTTCATATTAAGGGCTCAAATTTTCAAGGAATTTTTTTAGGGTATTTCCAAGGAAATTTCGATGAGATTGAAAAAAAATAATAGTTCAAAAAAACCCTAATATATACCATTCCTTTAAATTGTCATGCCACATTCTTTAAAATACTCGGTTGCAATTTCATTATTACATGTATTTTTAAATAGGCACTTAGGTTAAATAAAGGTGCGTTAAATATTAAAGAGCAGAGACACACTTGTTGCCAGACAAGAGATCAAATGCCTGTGAAGCTGGTGAAGTACACATTTAAAATAAGATGAAATAATTTTTGATTATTTTAAATTTTTTATATATTGTATGTACAAAAAGGAAGAGTGGACTATAAAAAATATAAAAAAAAATTATAAAGAATTTACCTACAAATTTATTAAAAAATAAAAATGCAAATTCACATCAAAGTACAATTCTTTTATAAAAAAAAATCTGAAACTCAAGTTTCGATGAAATGTTAAAAATCAAAAAAGTAAATACATATAGTATATATCTTAGTTAAGAAATAGAAAACCCCTAAAGTACGTTGTGTGATAACTTCAATTTAAAATAAGAAAAAACGTGAACTTCGACTGCACCGAAGCTAATATACCCTTCACAGGTGCATTTCTTTTAATAACTATGTGTCCAGTTTGTATGGCACCTATATGCTATAGTTACCCGATTTGAAGAATTTCTTCGGAGATTACATTGTTGCCTTAGAATATAATCTATACCAAATTTCGTGAATACATATGCATATGCAAAAGTTTTCCATACCAGCACTAAATTCAGATCATTTAGTTCGTATGGCAGCTATATGCTATAGTAAGCCGATCGGAATAATTTCTTCGTATATTACATTACTATCTTAGAAAGTAACCTGTGACAACTTTTGTCAAATGTGAAAGTTTTCCATACAAGAAATTGATTATGATCGTTCATTTTGTATGGCAGTTATATGTTATAGTGGTCCGATATCGGCAGTTCCAACAAATGAGCAGCTCCTTGAAGAGAAAGTGACGTTTACAAAATTTCAAAACGATATCTTAAAAACTGATTGACTAGTTCGCATATATACAGACAGATAGACGGACAGACTGACAGACAGTCAGACATGAACAAGTCGACTCAACTCAATCATTTATATACATATATACTTTATAGGATCTCCGACGCTTCCTTTTGGGTGTTACAAACTTCGTGACAGACTTAATATACCCGGATCAAGGTATAACAAGAAAAACCGTTGACTTTGACTCACCGAAGCTATAATACATATCACACGTGCATTTCTCAAAGCATAAAAGGATATTTATCTCGATTTTGATCCTTTAGTTTATATGGCTCATATATGATATAGTATGGAAAAACAGAAGACCATAGCTAAATCGACTCAGCTCATCATCCTAATCATTTATATATACATACATATACTTTAGAGGGTCTTTGACGTTTATTTCTCAGTGTCATTTAGTGCAACAGCTCTGTTTGGGATATAATCAACAATATATGTACATATGTATATAATACAAGAATTCATTATGGTATATACAACGATGTAGTATGAATGTACATATGTATGTATTTAGGAAGTTCGCGAAAATGTGCAATTATTTTTAAATTAATTTTCTCATTCACGTGTTTTAATACAATGAAAACATGACATAAACACCCGTAATATTAATAAATACAATTTTAACAATTTGCTGCTTGCGGCCCTAATTATATTTTGCCATACTCGTGCAAAGCAACGCAGCAGACCGAGGACTGAGCTGATTTCTTGCGAAAAATAAACAGGAAAACACAATAAACGACGTGAAATTCAAAAACCCAAAAAAATAAAAAAAATAAATCAGATAACCTCTGGGTGTGGAGTAGTCATTAAAAGGAGACAGCAACATATTATACAAGACATCACTTATACGGCATGTCGAACAGGTCAGAGCTGCACCATACAAAAATTTATGTATGTATGTATTTTAAATTTCCTTTTAAGACATGTTGTTATTGTACGCTTTGGTAATACGGTAAGCTGATTAGACAATTTAATTCTGATTTATTTGCTATTTCTAGAGAGAGTTTATTTCACAATTAAAGACCAATAGAAACTTACTGCAATTTCAGAAGACTTTATTTGTTGTAATTTTTTTATCGTTTTCCTGCATCTACGTGCACAAGCTGTTATCATTGAATTTACACTATTTTGTAATGTAAACATTCGCGTTTTATGTAAGTTATTTAGGTTTCCATTACAAATAACAAACTTACATTTACTAATTCAAAGAAATTTTCTTCACTGTAGAGAAATCGCAATACTTTAAGTTTACATTGTATTGTCGCATATGATTCTTTTACTTAATTCTATTTTCAGCTAGAAGTAAGCTAATTTTCAAACAAAACGTTATTTTGAAAGGAACTATTCAATATGTTAATTATACAGGTATCGTTCAATTGCAAAACAAAGTACATACATATTTACATAAAATTTATGTAATTCCTGAAAATGTTGACCAAAGTTATATGTGCTTATCAATCAGATCAGTTCCCCAAATACAATTCCTCAATTTACTATTTCTGATATTCTTGATTGTGTTTATCCAGCAATGCAGTTTTTATATAATCAATAATGGCAAATCTTCAAGAGCTAGCGAAATAAAAATAAAAACAATGGATAATGCTGGTTTCACCTGACACCACCTATTTAGTCTGGGTCAAAGGTCAACGTATATACGTATACCTTGAAAATGGCGTATTAAGCTTGCCTTGAAGAAAACGTCGCAGACCCTTTTAAGGTCTGTCTGACCGGCTGTCTGTATATACGCGAACTATTCCCTTATTTTATGAGATATTGATCTGAAACTTGCACAAAATCTTTTTCCACCAAAGCAAATTGCTACCATACAAACCTGAATGTTCAAAATCACAGATTTCCCATGGATTATTGCCCAAGGCGAAGGTATAATTTATGAGGGTATTTTAAACCAACCAATGGGTGGACAACAAAAGCAAGAACGCTCATACATTCAATGGAAGTACCAAATGGGAACAAATGCATAGTGATCTGTCTGCACTTGGGATGCACCACTGGCGTAACATCGCAAATTATAGACGCAACTAAAGAATTTTGTGTTCGAAGTAAAGGTTTTTTCTTTTTTCTCCTCAATGCTTTTGCTCACTCCAGATTAAAATATTATATTCGCTATAAATCAGACATTCTCATTATCCTCTGGCTTTCAATAATTTGATGTACCTTTATTTTTTTAAAAGAAGTTCAAATTTAAAATTTTAACAAACAATTGGTAGGAAACTGATTCGAAAGGTTTTTTTGGCGGGAACACAAATTTGCTAATTCTCAGTCAGTTTTCAGAAAAACAAGCATTCTGAATATTGTATACATTTTAAGCTCCAGCTCTTACTGGTGGATTTCTTAAAAATAAGTTTTTCCGTTTTTAGGTTTGTTGCAGGAAAATTGACAGTAAAATCTTTTTTATGGAAGCCTTGTAACTCTACAATGTTGCCATTAATATATTTTTATAAGATTTTTTGCCATTTCATTAGTTGTGACATTTCCTATTGTCGTTGTCAAATTTATATGTTTGTTTTCATTTCAAAATTCTTAGAAGCAGAGAAGTAGAAGAAGTCACCTTTGTGTGCATTTTGGATATTTCCGCTTATCGTATAGCAATTATCAACTAGAATTTTAAATTAGTGGCTTTATTAAGGTTTAAGGTATGATATTTTACACCAATTACAAAATTAATCGTGAGAACGGTTTCAAAAATATGTATATTACCTTGATGGCCTTGAAAATTATTGATTCCATAAAATTGGACCTCATGTGAAATGTATTATAAAATTTGGGATTTCTAAATATTTGAAGCGACTTCTAGTTTATATACTAAAATATAATCATAACACCAACTTTCCAGATTGAATAACATTGGTGTGAAGAAAGCAGTGCACATAATATAATATAACAAAAAGGCTCTGTGGAAAATGTTATCTACATTTTATCATAAAAGTAATTTTTTCACTTCAAAATAATCGGCAAATACACAACATGTCAATATATTGCTGGGGTAACACAGCGCATGGCGAACTCGGCCTGGGCGGCATAGAAGACGAAGAGGTTAGTTAATTATCTTGAAAATGAAATTATAGTGATACATATATTTCTTAGATATTGGAACCACGTGAAATTCCCTGGCATCCAGAAAGTTCTGTAGTGAGCATAGGATGCGGACTCAAACATACCTTGTTTTTAACGGAAGACGGAAAAGTTTATTCATGTGGATGTAATGATTATGGTCAATTGGGTCACCAACAGATGACAAAGCGGCCACGTATGTGATATAAAAACTTTAATCTTTCCATATTTCCCTTGAACGTATTGTTCAACAACTTTTAGCAATGTTAGCACCATAGCTGGGTATGCAGGTGCGTGGTATAACAAATGACAATAGTTGAATCAAGGCTTAGGTCATCCAAAGTTGTGATTGAAAAACTGTGTTTCCTATTTCTAACAAGGATTAGTAGCTTATATATGTATATTACTAACAAAAGAAACAATTCAACAACGTATCATTGAAAATAAAATACATATATGTTCTTAAAAACCACAATAACCCCATATCTCTTCCTTCACATTCTTTCCTAGTTATGTTGCTTATTACACTATCTGAAACCGCAATTAACTTTTCCAAACACTTATTTAGAGAATAGATGCAATTTCAACAACAAACTAAACAAGCTTTCATATTCCAGTAATCATAAGTGACCTTGGAAATACTGTCTTTACGGATTTAAGTTGTGGCGCTAGACATTCTTTGGCACTAAGTGAATGGGGTCAGATTTACAGCTGGGGACATAATGACTATGGTCAATTGGCGCTGCCAGATTCGTCCGATGTTGTACGTTCACCAAAAATTGTGAAAAAGCTTGCTGCCCAAACTGTTATTCAAATCTCCAGTGGCTATAATCACAGCCTTGCGTTAACCAATTGTTAGTAAAAAATTAAACACTTATATTTAATTATATTATTATAATATATTTTCCATTGGCGATTATAGGTGGTGCTTTATACGCTTGGGGTTCAAACATTTATGGTCAGTTGGGCATATCACCGCCGAATGAATTAGCCCACTCCACATCTCCTCGCCTGGTGGAATCATTGCTTGGCATACCTATAGCTTTTATAGCATGCGGGGGCAATCATTCATTTATAATTTCGAAATCTGGTGCTGTGTTTGGTTGGGGACGCAATAATTATGGGCAACTGGGACTCAACGACTGTACTCATCGACATTTTCCAACACAGTTGAGAACACTTCGTAGCCTATGCGTGCGTTATATAGCATGTGGAGAACAATATTCCGTATTTTTGACTAACGACGGTGGTGTATTTACATGTGGCAAAGGGTCACACGGTCAACTTGGACATGGTGGTAACTTGAACGAAGTACTGCCTCGCAAAGTATCAGAGTTAATGGGAAGTACTATCACTCAAATCTCGTGTGGTGCGCAACATACTCTGGCATTAGTGCCTTCTCGAGGGCGGGTGTACGGTTTTGGATTGGGTTGTATGGCAAATTTTGACACAAGTAAAATGAATAGCTGTACTGTACCGCATGTTATAATTGGACCGTGGGTTTGTTATATATACCTTAGTTATGTGAACATTCCAATAAAACTGTAGTGTCTCCAATTTCAGGTTTCTCCCTATAGCTCTAAACTAGTAGATACTGATACCAAAGAAAATATAGACGACTCCCTCTTAGTACGACAAATCTTTTGTGGTGGCAATCACTCATTTGTTTTGACCACAAAAGTCGGTGATAAAATTCCTGCCGCGGATTATCGAATTAGCGAGTAAATATATAATTTTAAGTCAACATTTAAACGCCGTTTATTAATGTCAATGCTTTCCAGACGACGGACTCAAATTATGTGCCTGACCAGGGAGCTAGCGGAACAGTGTGCTATGGTGGAGAAGGATTCGTCGATTGATATGGACTTATTAACAACCATTGAAGTGATATTTAAAAGCCAAGCTTGCCTCAACGGATCATTTTTGATAGAAAATAAGCATTTCTGTTGTACCTCAAAACAGCCCGGCGTAGATTTGCTACAAGTTAAACAAACTTTTGACTTCATACGCAAAGTGGAACATGAAAGCATTAAGCAAATCGTAAGTAACTTCAATGCAAGGATGTAATTTCATCAGATATTGTGTATATTATAATCCATATTAGATTTGGGACAAAATATGCAATGAAATAATTGCATCACTCATGCCATCGCCAGCAGACGTTGAAACTTTGAGACTTTATCTGATTTTGCCATTATATCATGAATTTGTCAATTCTAAAAATTATGAAACATTACATACACCCTTCAGCAATGCTGTGCTTAGACTTAAAGAAATACCCAGAAAAATTGTTGTGATGTGGTGGGCAGAGACACCGATAGACTGGTTCGAAAACCTGGTATCGAACTACAAAAACGTGGTAGCTCATATAATCAGTTTTAAAATTGCTGCAAACTCTGGAAACAACTTTGAAAAGAAGGTAACCAGTATTAATTATAACATCAACTTTTACATCATTTTTAAACTTTTTCATTCACATATAGTTAGTTACTTATAATTCCAATTTGTCAGCGGCTTTAAACCTCTTAGTCGTGCTACATAAAATAAATCACAAACAGCGTTTAGAAAAAATCGATTGTGATATTTTTCACTGGCCAGAGCTGACAGATTACGTTGATATCCAACAAGACTATATACATTGGCTATTCGAAAAAAATGTAAGTGAAAATATCCCCTACTGAGTACACGAAATTAATGATTAAAACTTATCATTTTGATAAATGTCTATTGCAGCCTGAAGCTTTTAACATCTGTAATTATCCGTTTTTGTTCAACGCATCTGCTAAAACCACACTTTTACAAACAGATCAAGCCATACAAATGCACACCGCCATGCAAAATGCTGCTAATTCGGTAAATTCAAAATTCATTTTGGTGGCAATAACGGTTAATTTTTAGTTTTAACAATATTTTTAGGGAATGCTCTCGCTTCTTACATTTGGAACACCTATATCGCAATTTATTGTGCTAAATGTTTCACGTGAGAATCTAGTGCAAGACACTTTACGGGAAATTATGCAGTATAATCAAAGTGACTTGAAAAAGCCCCTTAAGGTAATTTAAGCCAACTTAATTCTAATAGAAATGAAAAATGTAATGCTGTTACGTATAATTTTATTTCAATTATAATAGATCAAATTCCATGGGGAGGAGGCCGAAGATGCCGGTGGTGTGCGAAAAGAATTTTTCATGCTTTTATTAAGGGACCTCTTGGATCCGAAATATGGAATGTTCAAAGAATATGAAGACTCACACGTACTTTGGTTTGCAGATGTTACATTTGAAACAGATGATATGTACTTCTTGATTGGAGTAATTTGCGGCTTAGCAATATATAATTTTATAATTATAAATCTACCATTCCCGTTGGCGTTATATAAAAAACTGCTAGATGAACCTGTCGATTTAACTGACTTGCGTGATTTATCACCAACGTTAGCAAATTCTATGGAGGCCATACTAAAATACGAGGAACTCGATTTTGAGGAAGTGTTTAATTTAAATTTTGAAATATCTCGCGATATTTTCGGTGAGTCACAAACGGAGGAATTGAAACCAAATGGCAGCCAAACACCAGTCACTTTGGAAAATAAGTTAGTTATTCACCTTTTTTTTTTTACTAAAATTATTTTCAATTCGTAGTATATACGTATATATTGACTTCATATACGTTTAATGTTTACAGAAAGGAGTTTGTCGATTTATATGTTGATTTTCTATTTAACAAAGCGGTAGAAACTCAATTTAAAGCTTTTCGAAAAGGATTTATGAAGGTAAACAGAAAATTAATACATATTCATTACAATAATGTATATTAACAATTAAAAGGTTTGTTGGGGACGAGTGTTACAAATTTTCAAACCTGATGAATTAATGGCTGTGGTTGTGGGAAACGAGGAATACGACTGGCAAGCTCTCGAGCTACAATGTGAATACAAAAACGGTTACAATTCTGGCGACCAAACAGTTAGTACACTCATATAGAATAGGGAAATTGTTGTATGACATGCTTCTGCTGATAATTCCCTTGTAGATAAGATGGTTTTGGGAAGTATTCCACGAGTTGCCGGAGAGTGAAAAGAAAAAGTTTCTCCTATATTTGACTGGAAGCGACCGAATTCCCATTCAAGGAATGAAAGCGATCAAAGTAGACTAGTGCTATTTTTATTGAGCTARATACTAATTTTATTTATTTTCAGATTTGTATACAGCCAACAAATGATGAACGATTCCTTCCTGTAGCCCACACTTGCTTCAATCTATTAGATTTGCCTCAGTACAAGACTAAAGAGCGTTTAAAATACAAATTGCTTCAGGCTATTCAACAAACTCAGGGTTTTAGTTTAGTATAACTAAATGTTCTTTTAGAAGAAAAGCCTACGTTAAGAAAAATGAAACATATTCGTTAAACAAAAATTTCCTACAAGTAACCGTATATGTATTGCCTAATTTTTTGTTGACTTAGATCAATGTCATTATTTTTTGTTTTTGTTTTATCCAAATTTTTAATTGAAACAACTGCATGTGTGTACATACATATATTATTTAAACATATTAGCCGCAAATAATAAATGAGTTTAATGGATTGAAAGAAAAGCTGTTAAGAATAATGGAATATATTCATGAAGCAATAGAATGTTGATGTATTACGAGTTTTCTAGTTTGCTTAAGTTGATTTCATAAATTTTTTTTATTGTCTTATCCAAATTTTAATTGAAATGACTGCATGTGGGCACATATGCCATATTATCTACAAAAAAATAAATGAATTGAAAGCTTGTTTTAAATTAAAATTATTTTCATGTATACGTATATTTTGCTTATTATTTACACTAGCTTGTACCTGTATAATAGCTGTTTAAAAATAATCGTCTTTATTAGCCATCTGAATTGGTACATTTGTATATAGAAAATTCTAGGAAATGTTATTGTTAAAAATACTATTTCCCGTYATCAGTGAAATAGTTTTTGATATTTTTGTAAATGCTTCGAAAAATGCTATAAGCGGGTGATCAGAAACACTAGTTTTAACATAAACACAAACGTACATACAMTTATGTATACATTTTCTTGGTATTTGAAATAAATGAAAGAATAAATTCAAAGTATTTTATGGAGTGAATCGAATCAAAGGTTTTTCTCAGATACATCGAATCTCCAAAAGTCCACATTGATGTCAACGCTTTTGCTTTTGTGAAAGGAATAACTGGTGTCAATATTATATTTCAGTTCCGCGACCACATTSCCTTTTACGTTCCAATCCTTAACCTTTTTATGAATGTAGTCCCTGTGAAAATAAAATGAATAACACAGTAAATACATACAAATAATTAGTAAATATTTGTTTTCGATGCTGTCGCTAAAAATGTATATATTTTGAGGTCATACTAAAGAAAACTCAAAGACATGAGCATAAATATGATTATCTGTAAATATACCGTGTGGAACTTTTGTGAAATGAATAAACTGCTCCAGAAGCTAGATAAACACCATTCTGAACAAATAACATATCGATTCCACTATTATTTTTCGTCCCAAACGGAGGGTTGGTAACAATTGTATCAAAAGCATTTTCCCATTTTTCATTGCTAGACAACGTTAGTACGTCACATAAAACACAATCTATACCAGGCAATTCCATATCTGTTACATTGGTTTGAAACATCTATAAAAAAAAAAAATAGGACAAACTCACAATTATTACATGTACATATATTTTCAATTTCTGTTTTACGCTAATTACATTTAGAGCATCGTCATCGATTTCAAAACCTGTGGTCATGCCAGCACCAAGTAAAAATGAACCGATACTTAGCATACCACTTCCACACCCTAAGTCTCCTACATATTTTCCTTCAATATCTCCGTATAGTGTCTAGAAATTAAATTCATTCAAGCAAAATATTCTCAACTTCAAGTGTGAAATATTAAACAAACTGAGAAGGAACACAACCACGACATTAATGTACTCGTATTTCCTTAAACGGTGGAATTAATTAATCATTAAAAGTTAGTAGTTAGAAACAAAATATGATAAAATATGTTGAAACATATAGCATGCAAATCTTTGAGATATCTTTCAGGCAACTTTTAGTCATTGGTAAGACAAAACTATCCTCATGAATTATGTCCCAAATAAAAAGTTTCAACGTGGTGGTTGTGTTCTTACTTATTTCTCAGCAGCTGTTTGGCTTTGATCTTGACCTGAATGTTATAAAGCACGCAACTAGCTATATGGGGCGGTGTTATGTATTGTTCTAATTTGATTTTAGGCTTTCCAAATGTATCTACTCCATGTAAGTACTCCTCCAACTTTTTTAGCTTTATACAAGCCATTTTTTTAGTTCAAAGGTACTGGGTCGAGTCGTGGTAGCACAGGTATGAATGTATTTCCGTAGTAAGAGTCCTGGGAGACGAAATACCCTAACGTTGTTGATGTAGTTGCATTAAACACCGAACGAGGCGCGTTTGCCAATCCGCTACTTTGAGAAAAATCTGACGATGGTAATAATTGGCTCGCAGGAATCTATAATTTAACAACAGACGAACATGTTTGGCCATATGCTTATTTTATAAAATACAACTTATATACCTGGTAAAGCGTATTGGTGGATATTCCAGTACCTAATCCTGGAATGTTCCCTTTCTGTAAAAGTTGTTTTTTTAACTGTAGATCTTCCAGAATTTTACGATTAGTTTCTAATTCGCAAGAAAGCACAATGCAAAATTAACCTCAGGATATTTATTTTCTCAAATTATATTTCACCTTGCTGAGCACCTAAAGTAGGAAAATTCGCCATTTATGATGTTCCTTACAAGCTGCAACTCAAAAACAAGCAACATCAAAAAAATGTGCCTCAAGAACAAATTATATTTAGCGTAAGGAAACAMAATTTTCTAAATAAAATACATTTAATTGTTATTTGTATAGTGGCCAAGCATAATATAAAATTTTTACCTGATATAAGTATTTAAAATTCAGAACTTTTTTTAAACATCTGATATTTAAGTTAAGAGTTTACAAACTTTTATATTAAGGCTGTTTAATATATCATCAATCAAGCATTGATTATGGTCTAGTTAGTATTTTCGTAATGTTGAGACTGGTTACTTGCTTACGCGTATACGGAATAAGTATGACATGTATGATATCAAACTTTTGGCACTGTCAAGTAAAATACTCTCATTGACTCGTATTTTTATCCAAGGTCTGAACTGCAGACTGACTTAATCTATTTACAGAATTTTGCACACTTTAATTTCTCAATTGTAAAAAATCAAAACCAAAATCCAACTATTAAAGAATGGTCTACCTATTTATGAATAATAATATGAATTCGACTCTGACTATGAGTTACTTTAAGAACGTTTCAAAAAAATTTAAGTCAAAATATCTAAAATAGCGGCCCTATGTTGTAAGCGAACAATCAGCTCACTCCACGTACACGGACCGCAGAAGCGGTGATAACTATTCATTTAAATTGTATTCCCTTAAGATAGGTCGATTCAGCTGGTTCCGCGGTCTTGCGTCAGTCACTAACTGAGGCATTGCAGCGTAGTAAGCAATTCTGGTATTTATGTTGATATTGTCACCCTAACATTCCTCGCTTTGAGCGACAATAATACTAAAACAATAAACGCTTTGTTCCCAGTGTTTTTCTTTGATGAATATGGCAACATTTGCTTGGCGAAAAAAGATGACTGTTGCCTTATATTTTGCTTCGCTTCGAAAACTTTTTGTGCGAATGTACATAAAACAATTCAAAAGTGTACTTCAAACATTTCTTTCAAAGCAAATGTCTAACGCAAAGCGAAGCAAAAGTTTTAGGTGAATTGGCCTAATATGGCAAGAATAGAAAATAAAGCAACAGTTCGTAGTTTTCAGTGAAACCGTGCCAGCTAATAGCTCTTGCAAGTCTTCATGGTTGCCATATTTTACTTTCGTAAATGAGCAGATATAATTTAAATTCATTAATTTTTTTATAATTTATTTATGGAAATTATTAACACTCTTAACAATCAAATAGATGCCACGACGCCCGGTAACTGAGCTATAAGTAATATATATAAGAAATTTATTTACTTAATACTTGATTCCAATGATTTCATTATTGAATCACTGGTAAATCACGTATTAAATTTGATGGGATGTATATTTTTTAAATAGTTGTGTGTATCCGCAGGATGTTGGTCATCTAAGTACTTCTTCTTTGTTTTTCCTTAAGCAAAACCACAACATTTTCTGTACAATGAATTCAGCAGTATTCGAATGGGTATATATCATATTGCATACAGACTTATATTTGTCACGGAAGTTATCGACTTAAAACTGCCAAGATAATTGCTCATAAATTTTGTAATAAACTGGATATTAATTTCCTGTGTTTAATATATCTGTATGTGGACAAGCTTACCATTTTCATTTTGTCTTTCTATATTTACTCACATCAAAAATTGTTCCATTGTGATGATTTATGAATAAAAATACTTATATTTTGTCATCTAGGTAATCAACTGGGTTTTAGGCATCCAATTATATTATCTTGCTTTCTTCAATTAAAACTACTAAATATATCTTTTACGTCTCCTATCGCATTCAAGTAGTTTACAATAGCAGAAAACGATTAAAGAGAAAACCAGATTTATAATAGTTGTGATTTATGTATATTTGAAAAGTTGTACAAAATACATACTTAAATACATACCAGGGCCAATTGAATTGTAACATTTATTAGAATTTTCTTATCCACAGGTTGTTAAAAACTCTATACGCAATAAGACAGGTATTTCATTTCCCAACCATATTAATATTTCATAGATGGGGGCTACAAAAAAACTCAGTTATTTTCAAATAACTGTTGTACTTCAAATACATACCCAAATTCCCAGGAAAGAGGATACTATGTTGAATTTGGTTTAAGTTCAATTAGGTAGCCGGTGACAATGCTAATGATGTTAAAATCATTTTACATAATAAATTTTTGTGTATTTGAAGTTACTACATACCATCAGTAAAATATGTACCAAGACAAATCATTTTAACTAGAATGTGAATTTGTGAACCATAAGTACTGAAATCATAAGACCACGCTCTTTCGTGACACCTGGGTCTGAAATAGTCCACTCAGCTTACTGTTCTGGTCAGTCATTAGTTTACCTAGATAAGTTTACTATTTTCGTACTTATATTTTATTTTATAAGCAGTAAGTTTTTACATACCAAAATCTGAACAATGGCGGTTTATGATATTTTTCTATAATCGAGAAAGAGATTTTATTCAAGAAATCGCAAAAAGAAAACATTCAATCGAATTTATGATTAGATACATAATAAAATGCGGAAAATATTTTTATTAATTACATACGTGCTACCGGAATCGTCATGTACACATTTAAATCATATGATGATGTTGTAGGATACAGATGTAATTCCGTTTTCAACAAAATCTGTTTTTAACGACGATGACGTTCCCGCGAATGTGACCTCCGTCTAGAACTGTAGTTATGTGCACGCGATCGTGATCTTGACCGTTTTCTTTCTTCCCTCACAGGAGAAGCAGCATTTACTCGTCGGTCACGATCTCTTTCCCTTTCTTTGTCCTTTTCTGATCGTCTCTCTGATCTATTATCAGAACTACTTGCTCCACCTCCACGTTCGTTACGGCGTGCTCGGTCTCTAGATCTGGACCTATGTACACGAGAACGTCGATCTAATTCACGACCACCTACAAAATATCGCGATCTTTGTCTATCATCACCGCGTTCATTAATTTTTCCGCTTCGTTTAAGTTCTGCTTTACGTGGACCTGCAGTTTTTTCCAATTCTACCAACTTTTCACGAATAGTAAGGAATCCCAAATGCAACTTACCACCGAAGTGGTCAGCTAGTCGAATATCGTTATCATGAATACCTAAGTAAGCAGAACAAACCTCACATACACGCAACTTTTGCTGTTGATACGTTGATGCAGGCATTGATGTACGATACTCGTGTTCTGCTTTAATTTTTTTAGTTCGCAATTCATCTATTTCCTTCATCAAAGACATACTTTCTTCGACTTCTCCAGCTTCCCCGAGCGCTTCGGCTTTAGCCAGTTTTTTGCCGATTTCTTCAGCTAATGCATGTACTGCATTTGCTTTTTCAGCCACCTCAGCAGTTAATTCCTCTTGTGTTTCCTTAAGTCGCTGTTTAGCAGATTCTGTGCGACGGTCACAATCGGCAATAAAAGCCTGTAAATGCTCCATCGCCTCTATGTCATAGTAAAAGTCATGCGATTTGGCTGCGCTTTCATAATCAGCTCTAAATGCCAAATCATGAACTTTTGGACACTCTCCAAGATCCATGCGAGTTGAAGCAAGAATATCATGGGGACAACAATCTAGCAAAAAACTTTTACACACACGGGCATCAGAAAATTTAAGACCGCGTCCATCATCTCCATTCCGAGTTGTGCCCATTAACTGATCAAGCATTGCCCTCATTTGATCCGTGGCCGACATTTTGATACTTTTATCTATTTATTTTATATTTTTAAGATCGAAATATATATTTTCGCCAAACACACACAATAACCTTGTCTAGAGAAGAAATTTATGTTATTGCAGCGAATTTTCGATATTTTTCAATTTTAACGCGTTTCGATAACATGTCAAATTTGAGTTTTTTATTGATTACTGCATTCAAATATCTGGAAAGAGCGCGTTCAGTAAAATAGAACAAATTAAAAAATATTTGTATTAAAATTTTTCAGAAGTACTTATAATTTGCCTAAACAAATAACTTAGCAAATCGTACTTATGTAGTGATGTTTTGATGCTACGAATCCAAATTCTTTATAATAATTAGAATTATACTATCTTTTCTAAGAAAATTGAACAACAGTTTTAAAATAAAAGGAACACTGTTTTAAGCAGCCGAATCGAAGGAACTGCTGTATCGTCACTGATTTTTAAAAAACCTTTACTGCTTATAACGAAATGCTAATTTCTTTTGTTGAAAATGACATGATATCTATATATCATACAAAGAACTGGGCTTATTTCAAAAATCCTCCATGTTGAATACATTGTAAAAAGTGGCTACACTTGTGAAATGCATAATTGGCAGGTTGTTCAAGAAAGTGAAGTTTACTAAAGTGTTGTTGTGTGGGTATGCCGCGGTAGGTTGTCAGATGATAATTTGCACAACGAAAGTAATAAATGAGCAATGTTTAATTAATTTTGGGCGTAAATTTTGCAACGTGTTTGTTATAAATCAATTACACCGTCAGGCCAAGTGCTTTGCATAAGTTCCACATATTTATAGTAAAGGCGTATGAATATATTTTTTTGCGAATATGAAATGTCTCTTGGCTTTGTTAAAAAAATACTACAGTGGCCAATTAGTTATTGAAAATATCGTAAACCTATTAGTATGAAACCTAAACTAAATGCAAAGTACGGTTTTAATTAAATTACAAATTGGTGTAACTTATTAGTTAGTAAAAGTTATAGCATTGGTGGTTTGGAGAGCGTATACGAAGAACTTAAATAATCTATAATTGACTGGTGTTTGCATTGCGTTGTAAAGAGTACTATATATTAATTTTTTGTTTTAAATATGGCTGAGGCGGCGGCGAATGAGCAAATTCATGGTTATCATGATGTAAGTTAAAATAAATGTGTTATTGCTAAATAATTAGTATATTAGAAGTTCAAGACTTTAAAATCATTTGTTTCTTTTTATCAACTTATCCCAAATCTTTAGTTCTTGTGAAAATTGTGATTCATTCACAATAGAGAACCACTTATTATTTTACTCCTACACCATTATTTGCTTTCAACAAGTGTATAGTTACGACTATAGTTACATTTATTTCTTTAGATAATTAGTATTAGTTAGATTAATAAATTTAAATTTTTTTATGGATGAAAATATTTTAATTTAATAAAGCTAATAAAGTATGTGGTACTTTTCTATGAATGGACCTTCTTTTTCTTATTTTTTTAGAACGACTCAAGTGATACATGCCATTTACGTATTATAATCATTAATGGAAAATCATTAGCAAAAAAGGATATATTTGGGGCAAGGTAAGGATTGCCTTCTACTATTTATATGTTCCCATGATTTGAAATTACTTTTATGCGATATTTGTTATCAAAAATATTTATGTTACTTAAATTTCTTTTGAAAAAATATATTTTTCTTTTAGTGACCCATACGTAAGGATTGATTTAAATACAATTAATGGTGATATAAATATAGATTCCGTTTTAACGAAGACCAAAAAGAAGGTAGTTAACAATTTTTTAAGAACTATCTTATATACTTATTGTATAACTAATCTTTGTATTTTAGACACTCAATCCTACCTGGAATGAAGAATTCGTATTCAGGGTAAATTAACTTTTTAGTGAAAAAAACTACATTAAAGTTGTACTTATGCACAATGTCGTTATCCTTTTTCAGGTCAAACCTTCCGAGCACAAATTAGTGTTTCAAGTATTTGACGAAAATCGTTTAACCCGTGATGACTTTTTGGGCATGGTTGAACTAACGCTCAATAACTTACCTACAGAGCAAGAAGACACCACTATAAGCCCACAATCTTATTCACTAAGACCGAGAAGGTCAGTAGGGTATGTTAAATTCATTTTTTACACAATTATATTTTATTCGTTTTATTTTGAATTAAAGAAGATGCACTGGAGTGAACTGTATTTTTTACACCGAAATGCTGCTGTTTTTCGTTTCTTTATACATATATTAAAATTTAATTTTTGTTATTTTTGTTTAACCACAATATTTTTCGAAAGTTTTTATTTTAATGAAATAAAATATACATATATACATACATATCAATGTTATAATATGCACATTAATATTCAAGCAGCGCAAAGTCACGGATAAAAGGCACACTAGAGATATATCATGCATTTATACATGAAACAGGGGAGAATAGTGAAAGTGACACCGTTGACGGAGAGTGGGAACATATGGAAACTGTCTCACGGATGGGCGAAACTCCAACGGTAAAAGTAAATTGCATATTTATCTGATTTATGTTTAATGTTTACTTTTTTTATTTAGGGACAATTTCCCTCCAGTGTTAACCACGAGCCATTACCGTCGGGCTGGGAAGAAAGGCAAGACGCAAACGGACGAACTTATTATGTTAATCATACTGCACGGACTACCCAGTGGGAACGCCCATTAGTGTAAGTATTGTAATACATTTAGTAAATCCTTAAATTATCCTTCCAAATAATTATATTTAACTTTTCAATAAGCTTATACAAAAAATATTGAAATTTTATTTACTTACTCAATACAATTTTTTTAATATATGAAGATGTGTTAACAAATCTTCTTTAACATTAGCTCAGCAACTAACAACAGTAATGTTAACGTTGAAGCGGCTGCTTCTGATTTTCAACGACGTTTCCACATTAGTGTGGATGAATCGGACTCTGGCCGACCTCCAGTAAGTCTTGAAAAAACTTAACATATATTTTTTCTTGAATTCTCTTTTTTTTGTAGGTCACCCCTAGATCGGAAGAAGACGCGTTACCGCCAAATTGGTCAATGCAGGTGGCACCGAATGGTAGAACTTTCTTTATTGATCATGCTGCGCGGCGTACGACATGGATAGATCCAAGGAATGGTCGTGCTAGCCCAATGCCAAATCAAACACGAAGAGTTGAAGATGACTTGGGTCCCTTGCCGGAAGGTTGGGAAGAACGTGTTCATACAGATGGACGAGTATTTTACATTGATCATAGTAAGTATTGAACTAGAAAATAATTTCTTAAAACTACATGTAGATATGAATATTGCAATTAAATTGAATAATTTCGTAGATACTCGCACCACCCAGTGGGAAGATCCACGATTATCTAATCCAAATATTGCCGGCCAAGCTGTACCATATTCCAGAGATTACAAACAAAAGTATGAATATTTCAAGAGTCATATTCGAAAACCTGTAAGTTGGTATAGTTTGTCTTATAGAATTTTATAAACTTCTCAAAAATTCTTTTTTCAGACAAATGTTCCGAATAAATTTGAGATTCGCATTCGCCGTTCCTCAATTTTAGAGGATTCCTACAGAATCATAAACTCTGTGACCAAAACCGATTTATTAAAAACTAAATTGTGGGTAGAGTTCGAAGGTGAAACAGGGTTGGGTAAGTGAAATATTTTCTTTTTCATTTTGAAAAATATAAAAAAGCATTTTTCCCTTTTAGATTATGGAGGTCTGGCAAGAGAGTGGTTCTATTTGTTATCGAAGGAAATGTTTAACCCATACTATGGACTCTTTGAATATTCAGCTATGGATAATTATACACTACAAATTAATAATGGCAGTGGTTTGTGCAATGAGGAGCACTTAAGTTATTTCAAGTTCGTAAAAAATAGTTTGTATTTAGCATTTTAACTTATGCTGATAACCATAATTAATAAAAAAATTACTTGCATATATTTGGAAACACATACAAATTTTCGGATAATTATCATCAAAAACTCGGAAAAAAACTTAAATACAACTTAACAGCACATTTATCCGAATGAAACTTTTTTAATATAAATATGTTTCAAATAGTACATTAAACAACTATATAATATCTTGCAGGTTCATCGGTCGTATTGCCGGTATGGCTGTCTACCATGGAAAACTCCTAGATGCATTTTTCATACGTCCATTTTATAAAATGATGTTGCAAAAGCCAATTGATTTGAAAGATATGGAATCAGTTGATACCGAGTATTATAATTCTTTGATGTGGATAAAAGAGAACGACCCACGGCAATTGGAATTGACATTTTCTTTAGACGAAGACACGTTTGGCCAAAAGAGCCAACACGAGCTAAAGCCAGGAGGCTCTAATATTGAGGTTACTGACGAGAACAAGGATGAATATATAAAGTGAGGAGTTATGAACTTAAATATTTTCAGTAGATTATTTGTACTGTTTCTTCCAGGCTTGTCATTGAATGGCGATTCGTTGCACGTGTTAAAGAACAGATGTCATCTTTTTTGGATGGCTTTGGCTCAATAATTCCATTAAATTTAATTAAGATATTTGACGAGCACGAGTTGGAATTATTAATGTGTGGAATACAAAATATTGATGTGAAAGATTGGCGAGAAAATACCCTCTATAAGGGAGATTATCACCAAAATCATATAATTATACAATGGTTTTGGCGCGCTGTACTCTCCTTTTCAAACGAGATGCGTTCGCGCTTATTACAGTTTGTAACCGGCACTTCACGCGTTCCCATGAATGGCTTTAAGGAGTTGTACGGTTCCAATGGCCCACAAATGTTCACTATTGAAAAGTGGGGTACTCCTAATAACTATCCTCGAGCACATACCTGGTATTTACATTCAACACTAGCTTACAAATGGTTCGAAAGATAATCTCGTATATGTTTATTTCAGTTTCAATCGTCTGGATTTACCACCTTATGAAGGCTACGTCCAATTAAAAGATAAATTAGTAAAAGCTATTGAGGGTAGTCAAGGCTTTGCTGGAGTCGATTAATATCTCTGGTAGTAGTTGTAAATTTCCCAATAGCAACGAAAAAATCCGCCACTTAAGGTAAAGCGCGGTGTCGAGGCCTTTTACGCTGACTTGTGTACTTATTTTTCTGTTTATTACTACATAATAATAATTTTACGACCTTCCTGTTATAAAAATATAAATACCAAATTATATCAAACAATTTTTGTTTCAAATACAGAATCACTAAGCTGATGAATAAGAATTATAGCCTTGTCTATATTAATTTCCAAAATGACTCTGATCGCCAGTCGAAAGTAACAGTATGTGTTCCTTGTTTCCAGTGAGTACTGAGTCTGTTCATACGTCGGATAATTATCTTCTGCAGTTTCTAATCATGGTTAACTTTGTCGTTAAGCGTTGCAGCTGCCTTCAGTACACCCTTTTTATAAAATTCTAACATTCTAAAGTTGTTGAGGATTTCTATGAAGTACTTCAAAAATTAAAATCCATGAGTAGAGAGCAGGATCCCTTCTGGGAGTCCTTATCACTCCTTTAAATATTTGCTTCACCTTGTCTTTGCCAAACACGTCTCAAGAGGTTGAACCATATGAAAGTTGACACATCTGTAAATAATGCATTGCTCCAATCATTCTTTTTACTTTTAGATATCACGCGATTCCTACCTCTTCCTGGCTTGCCATCCGAGACGAGTTGAATTCCGAATCTGCCCTTCTGTCCGTGCAAGCGATAACTTGAGTAAAAATTGAGATATCGTGAAGAAACATGAACATATGTTCTTTGGCACCCAAGGATGGTTGGTATTATAGATAGGCGGATGAATTCCACGCCCACAATGCCCTTATGTGAATACTTATAAAGTGTCATAGATAAACTCCAAAATAAACTACAATCGAACTATGTAGGGCATATGAGGTTTGAAAATGTTGAGAAAGTGGACGTGACCTCGGCTCGGATATGGCGAAATTGAAATGTTTTGTCATGCGATGATTGGGAGTATAAATTTTTAATTGATAGCTAACAAGTTTAAATCACTTGATGTATTGTTGAAAATTCAAAACTCAGAATGGGTGTTTTAAATTCTATGCCCAAAATTTATTATTTTGACAGACAATGCGAAATCGTATCAAAAACAGTTATTTTGAGGCGCTCGGATACTGGATGGAGTTGGACAACACTTTATTCCTAATTGAAAAAACTGACCGAAATGTACGCGTCAGTTATTGCAATTAAACATGTGTTAATTTGAAAAAAAAAAACACCTTAACGCAAACTAACCGCGTAAAGCAAAAACGTTAGTTTTGAACGCACTGTACGTGCACATGTGAGCATATGCTTTTTATTTTAGGTGTAAATGGGTATTTATGCATATATCTGATCATTTTTTTCCGTTATCGATTAATTTGAGAAGCGAGGTCTTTCATCAGATTAACCATAAAAGTGGTTTTAAAATATAACTTAGTTTTTGTCATTGATTAATATGAAACTTTAGAAATTTACCAGTTTGTTAAATTTGCCGACTACTTTTACGATAAGCCATTGTTACGGTATTTTTCGATATATGAATAATCGATTATTTATGTTACATTTTGACAATATATTTCGAGAATGTTTTCTAACGGCATTATTCATGTTGCTGTAATTTTTATCATTTATTAAAAGATTTTTGTCACTTTTTCGAAGTAATTTTGCTATTCAGTTATAAATTCAATACTTGATTGGATGATATTTCATAAATCGCCTACAAATATCGATATTTTAACGCATCTCTAATATTGACTACATAGTGGTTGGCTAATTTGCAGCCGGGTACTTAAATGAATTTTTACTTTTGAGATCAAAATCCTTTACAACATTAAAAGCTTTATAACAAATATAATTTATCATTGTAAACATAAGTGAAAATATATACATATAGCACATATACCTAATATTTCTATTTACAAATCATAAACTTTAAAGAAATGGGAGATGGTTGGCGAGGCAAAGCGGTTTCCATAGAGTGCGACGCAAATTTAGGTGTATTTCAAGGGGTTATAAAAAATATAACTGTAGACGTAATAACTATTGTACGAGCATTTCGGAATGGTATACCATTAAAAAAGCAAGATGCGGAAGTGAATTTACGGTATGTTTAAATATTTTCCCTAATATATAATCAAATCATTATAATCGAAGTTTTGCAATTACAGATCAGCAGATATAATTAGCATTTCCCTATTACCAACATTTAATGGACATAGTACTATCACAACCACTGATTTCAAAAAACCTGCATCTGTTAAGCTGCCAAATTTCGCTAATGCTGGTAAAATTGCCCTGRCCTTACCTGAAAGAAATGATGTATTTGAAAGAGATCAGGCTTCCTCATTACCAAATAGCACTTTCCCAAAAGATGAGAATCCTGTGGGGGAGCTCGCAAAAGGAATATCAAAAGTGAAATTTGACTCTGGCAAATATCGAAGGTAAGTAAAATTTTAACATTTGATAATAATTACTAATATTATATGCCATAGTGTACAAAGTTTGGAAAGTAAGGTATTTGATAATGGAAAAATGCATTTTAACTCCAGTGTTAAAGAGTTTTTCGGAAACTTGCTTCCGCCAAAAGTCGAGGCACGTTTGGGAAGTACACAATTTCCATCCTCACCAAATTCTGTGAATGTATACGATGTTGATAACTTTGATACTGCGAATATGGTGGGTGAAGAAGCGGCCTCTTGTTCCAAGCCCATAGATATAAAATCAAAGAAAATCTTAAATGGTGGATTTCCAAATGCACCTGATATTCCTGGTAATGGAAACGGAAATACAAAAACAAGACATGTTAATAACGGTTCAAATAACAATGGCAATAATCGTAAACAAAGAAAACAACTTAGAAAGGATAACATGAAACATAGCCAAACATTTGGCACGTCAGTCGATGATCCGCTGATACATGAGGATTTCGATTTTGAGGGAAATTTAGCACTATTTAACAAACAAGCCATTTGGGACATAATTGAGTCTGAGCAAAAGCCAGATTTGGTGCGTCAAACTTCAATATCAATGCAAAAATACCGACATGATGAGAATATATTGGTCAGTGAACCTGTAAGACTGAGACAAATTGAAAATATTTTCGATGGATCTACAGATTTTGTTACGGGTGAAGAGTTCTACAGTAAGATTAACTGAAAAATATGTTAATGTAAAAAAAATTAATGTATTTTAGATGAAGGACTAATAATACCAACCATACCATCTTTTGTACGTGCCAAAATTGAAAATTTAGCTGAAAAAGAAGGACTTTCCCTCCCACGACAATTGGACATACTTGCAAGAGGAGTAACCGATCTCGCCATATTAATATTAGGAGGCGCTAGGAGACTTACACCAACCAACTACCACCAATGGCCAATAGTTGTAATAATGTGTACAAAATCAATTAATTTAAGGTCAGTAACATTATTTTATAGCGATTGTATTGTGACACATGTATTATTATTTATTTCTAAAGGAATAGTGATATTGGTGCTGCAACTGGACGCCAAATGGCGTCGCATGGTTTAAAAGTGTTACTTTATATGGAGAATGAAAATACAACTAACAAAAGCGGGGAAATTGGTCTCTTCAAAGCTACGGACAATGTTATTGTTTACTCCGTCGATGGTAGGTTATATAAAGAAAGAGCATGTATGTATTTTCTGAACACCTAACACCGTTTTTTGTTTTTTTTTTAT
>NW_017535186.1:249713-303401 GCF_001853355.1 Bactrocera latifrons
AATTGCCTACACCGGACCTTGTAATCCTATCTACGGATTCAAAAAATTTAAATAGCCAAGTACGGAAATGGTTAAGCGAAAATAGGTGGGTATCAAGTCTTGTTTTTATACGTCTGTTTGCAAATTATTGAACACGATTTTTACAAATTGTTGCTATTCCGAATAGATCTTTTTATCTAAGATTTAATTATTATAAACTTTCTTTTTGCAGAGCATCTGTCCTTGCAGTAGACCCTCCCCCAGATGGAATTGATGATGTTTGCATAAAATATGCTATCTTACCGATATTACCTATAAATGGCATTTCATCTAAAAACTACGGAAAATTATATTTATGTAATTTAGGCATACCAGATAAATTTTATCGTGATGCTGGGATCAAATACAAAAGTCCCTTCGGCCACAAATTTGTGATACCAATACACTCAAAGGATTGAGGAGATATTATGAAACGAAATGTTCAAATAAATTTTTACGCATGGGAACAAATTTTAATATAAGAAAGGATATTCCATAGCCCAGCTGAGGATAAAATCTTTATCAGATAATTTGTTTAACTACCACCAAAAGCTGATTTGTTACTTAAGAGATTGACTTCTTGGTATTCTTTTCTTATAATCACCTAGTGATCACAAAGGAAATTTTTTGTTAGCTTCCAAAAATGTACATTTCAAATGTTATTTTAGTATTAAATTTACTTGACCACCATAGATTAATTAAGTAAGCAATATTCAAGCTTTTACATTTTTATTATATGCAACAATTAGCGGTCTTTATGTTTCTTTCAAAATTGTTAACTTCATGCAAACCTGTCAAATAAAATTGTCCACATTGTCTAACTTTTTTGTTTGTATTTATTGTGTTTTACTTGTGTATGTATGTCAAAGTAAAAAGCTTTTGTAGCATCAAAATACGTACATATATTACATTTTTTATTTTTGCACTTACTAATCATAAAAGCATACATTTAAATGTACATACATAAAAATTTAATATTTCCAAGCACATCGAATTCATCACGTTAAAAATTCTTCATACAACATTTCCTAATCTAATTCACTAAGAATTATTTTTCGTGACTCTGCATTTTGTGAAGCTTTGAATAAATTCCATTAAGTGCAATAAGTTGCTGGTGATTTCCGATTTCTACTATTTTACCATTTTTCAAAACGCAAATTACGTCAGCATTTTGAACAGTAGATAGGCGATGTGCTATAACTATACACGTTCGTCCAGTACATGCTACATCTAGAGCCTGTTGCACCAGTTGTTCGCTCTGCAAGTCTAAAGCAGATGTTGCTTCATCTAATAGCAAGATTTTGGGGTTCCGCACTAAAGCTCGAGCTATTGCAATCCGCTGCTTTTGACCACCAGATAGTTGAGTACCTCGTGCACCTAAGCGTGTGTCATATCCATTTGGTAGAGACACAATGAACGAATGTGCATTGGCGCACTTCGCGGCTGCTATTATTTCATCCATTGACACTTTGCGCGAAATATCACCATATGCGATGTTTTCAGCAATTGTACGCTCAAAGAGAGATGGCTCCTGTGAGACAAGTCCTAGTATTCTTCTCAAACCTTCGATTGATACATCCTTGTGAATGTCGTCGTCGTTCAATCTCTTAAATTATACATTCATATCATAAATATGTTAACATATACGTTTTAATTATATTTAATAACAAAGATAATGTATTATACTACAAACAAACAACAACTATGTTTATTGAAATATTTAATTTCACTACTAATGAAGTTCGTAATACTCCCAAGGCAACTTGGGTGAGTTTTGCCTTCAGTTTTTTTTTAGAAATTGATCTGAAATTTTGCCCACGTCCTTTTCTCCCCAAGAAGATGTTCTATATAAAGGGGTCAATCAAAGTGAGAGCTCAAATAGAGCTCTAGATTTTTCTATTTGCTGATATTTCTTCAAAAAAAAAAATTGCGCAGATTATTATTATTATGTAAGAAATTCGCCGTTTTTGAACAGCTGAAATTTAATTTGGATCACAAAAAGTAGTTGGTCGATGCAAGTCGTCGAATAACAACTCAATAGCTTACCGAAAGATTAAATTTGTTTATAACGATCGTTACACAAGTTACACAATAAAAAAAAAAAAATCTGGTTTAAATTACACTAAAAGCATTGAGAATTTGGTCGGTTAGGTTCAAGAAGTTCTTGCCGCATATACATACAGTGGTGGCCTTATAATTAGAAACGATATGCGAGACAAACTCAAATCACTGTATACTTTTTTTAAGACGCGCACTGTAAATTATAAGTCCCGTTATTCGTAGTGTCGACTATGAACTTTATTTGCTGATTGCTTTTTAAAAAAATTTAAAATTATTTCTCGGTTTTTGTTTCTTGGCACGTAATTAGAAACGGACAGTTCTTTATTTTGGTTCTCGGTTTTTTTTTTGAACTTAGTGATAAAATGAGCATACTTCAATTAAACAACGTGCAATTAAAAACGGTTTAATTATTAGAATGGGCAAAGTCATGTACTCCCAAAATGAGAGAGTTAATTGTAAGGAGTTATCAAAAGAAGAMATTGCCAATGTCAGCTATCGCACAAAGGTATGATTGCTCCAAAAACATGGTATTTGGAGCTATTCATTTGTATAAAAAAACAAAGAAATTTTAGACCCCTACGAGGATTCTGAAGGAAAATCCACAATACTGGAATAGAGTTCTCTGGAGTGACGAATCTAAGTTCAATTTATTTCAGTCCGACGGAGAATCGTTTGTACGACGTCTTCCCAACATGGCACTGAACCCTAGCTATACTGTGAAAAGAGTAAAACACGGTGGCGAATCTGTTATGGTTTGGGAAGCCTTTTCCTCTTGTGGTGTTGGCCCAATTTTACGTGTTCAAGGGGTAATGGACCAACATCAATATAAAAACATTCTGGACAATATAATGGAACCATATTCATTTGAGAATATGCCAGTCCATTATATTTTCCAGCACGATAATGACCCAAAACACAATTCAAGGTTAGTGACAAGCTGGTTTTCGCATAAAAATATTGATGTTTTGGATTGGTCTCCGCAAAGTTCGGATCTGAACCCAATTGAAAGTTTATAGGGTTTATGATATTTATGAAATTAATATTGTTGTTGTTTTTATGTAAAACTCAAATAAAACGTGTTACTTTGTTGATTCCAATTTATAGTTTTAACGTGGCAATCTAAATTTTTAAAATAAGTTAAGAAAACCATATGCAGTAAAGTCGTTTCTAATTATAAGACCACCACTGTATGTGTGTRCACATATGTTTAATTGGTTCATTAAAGTGGTTTTGGGTCTCCGTTTCATAATTTCGGACCATTTCAATATTTCGGAATTCTACAAAAAAATTAAAATTTTATCATATTTCTAACGGGTGATCCAAGTAGRGGTACTTTTTTCAATAACCTTTTYTGAYAGATCACGCGTGAGTCGTTTCAAGCTGCCATGTTATTTKTGTTCCGTATCGTTTGGCTTTTCATCATTTCCCACACAAAGCACCGATCAGTGGATTTATTCAGAGTACACTTCGGTGAGCAGATAATTTCACTTTTTCAGCCGGTCTATTGGGCACTAAGATCGTGTCTAAAGTTTTTATGGACCATCCCGTTTCGCTTCAGGCGTTACGCGCGTCATTTGCCAATTAACAGGCGAAATGCTCGAACGAGTCATCGAAAATTGGACTCAGCGGATGAACCATCTGAGACATAGCCGCGGCCAACATTTGAAAGAGATAATCTTCAAAAAATAAATGCCGAAGAATGTTCTTTCGAATGATAAAAAAATTATACAATAAAGTTTCTGTGTTTTTTCAATAAAACAGTAGGGGACCTCGGAATGGATCACCCTTTATTTATTAAAACTATTATTTACGAATAAGTTTAAATGTAATCTAATATTTGCAGATTATTATTTTACTGATGGAGAGATTGGAGTCATTCTCCCAATAGAATTGGCAGGATATTTATTATGAGGAGAAAACAAATGAACTACAAACATTTTCTTAAATTGGTTCACTTTTCGGTTCTGGTCATTTAATGTAGTTTTAATTATCGGTTTAATAAATAACTAAAAACCTATTATGAAAAGGATTTCTGGTTTACTCCTGTTCACGCCCTCGTTTCGAAAGAAATACCGTTCAATGATTATAATTTTTTCAAATAAGCTGAGATTCAAATTAATTGTTGAAACTGTTGTTTTCAATACAAAAATAAATGGAAAAGAAAATTAAACTTACAATAGTACCACTGTCTGGATCGTATAAACGCATTAAAAGCTGTATACACGTGGATTTTCCACAGCCGGAACGTCCAACCAGAGCTACAGTCTTCCCCTTTATCACTTCCAAATTTAATCCGTTTAAAATTTTTACATCCGGTCGTGTAGGATATTTAAATTCGATATTTGAAAATCGTACRCCTTCGAACATTATTGGCCCTTTCTCTGTGGTTGTGTTCTCTCGTCCATGAAGAGATACAACTTTWGGCGTACGATCTAAAATTTGGAATAGCCGATGGGCCGCTACTAGAGCAGCAGTAAAGGCCGGAGCGAAGGCTAATGATTGAGCTAACATCATGGACCCATATAAAAGTGTTTCTGATACTCTGCAAATTGCAATTATATATTCGGATATTATGCATATTTATAACAAATACAATAAGTTTTTTAAACGCGACAATTAACGGGCAGTTAGTTAAAACGAGTTTGAATGTGAATTAGTGACAATTTGCTTAAATGGTTTTACCTATCAGAAACTAAAATACGCCAGACTGATGATCTAGTATGAGGGCGTTAACATATAGAACAAATAGTGTGAGAAATATTATTCATGAGTGCGCAAGTAATTACAAAATTAACAGAAGTTTTAAATATTCAGAATTTATATTTCATATACAATTAACATTCCTTTAACGTAAAATATGTAGTAATATTTGTATATAATATAAATACCAAATTTTCTCAAGGATGGTTGCCGAGAATTGTTAAATCTGCAAAACATTATTGTAGAACACCAGCCTCATCATTCTCATCTTTGCTAGCAGCCATGCAGTTTTAGTTCATATTAATGTATTTAAGTACATGCACATGCATGATTTCACTTAATGCATGGAGGATATACATATATTAACATACTTGATAATATCTTGGAATGGAACCTTTCCTTCTGACACTAACACTCCCCCATAGCAAAGGGCTGCTGCATAAGCAAAGAATATGAATGCTTGTCCAGATGCATTGATCAAACCGCGATACTTTAATTTATGTCCGATTATTGACCTAACTTTGTCAATTTCCAAATTATAACGTTCGATAATCTGAGCTTCGCGCCGCAAACCAGCGATTGTTCGAATATTCGATATAGCTTCTGTTGCAATGCGAGACGCCTCCTCCAAAGCTGTCTTCTCGTATACCAAAGAAGCACTCATGAATCTAAAATCAAAACGAATTAAGCTACTATATATTTCTTACATATTATTTAAAGATCGAAGGATCGGAATTTTTTACCAAAGTTTTCATATAAATATATACATGCATATAACTGATTCCCTAATACGTAGGGAATCTAATTTACTTACTTTGATTCAAATATGATGGATCCGATTATAACGGGGCAAGCGCATACACACACTAAAGCCAGCTTCCATGAATAATAAAGTGATAACGTTAATGCGATAACAAAGTTAGAAAATGCTTGCAGTAAACCGCTTAGTGGATAGCCAATAGCGCCTTGTACACCGGAGGCATCGCCCGTTAATCTCGCTGAGAGTGAGCCCACAGAGTTAGTTTCCTGATCGAACCAAGCCGCTTCTTGTCGCATTATCGCCATAAATGTCATTGAACGCATTCTTGTTGTTAACCATACACCCGCATAATTGAATAAATATGTTTGCAGGAAGCAGCCCACACCAGTTAAGACGCCCAGTATTAAGCAGTAAATTGATAGAAGCGAAGTGCGATGCAAAGCAACTTCTTCATCAGGCTGCGCTAAAGCGGCATARAATTCTCCAAAGATTACCGAAAATGCTGGATAAGTGAAGCCAAACGCTATCGCACATGCGGCACCAAAAAGAAGCATACACCACTCCGGGCGTGCAATCTTCAAAATTCGTCTGAACGTTATAAAGAAGTTTCCTCCAGAGTCGTCATCATCTGTTTTTTTCTCTTTATGATTGGCATGCAAGACTGGGTGTTCATATGAAATATGATTTTTATCCAAATTTATTAAATCAGTTTCGAAAGATTTCTCGAATGAGCTGAGATTAATTTCTGGAAAAGGGTTTAAATTTTTTTTAATTGGTCGAATGAGAAATAGTTTTTAGCACTTGAGACTTTATTTTTGAAATCGGATGGATGGCCTTTAAAGTCTCATTTAAGTCAAATGGCATCTCGATTATTCGCTTAACATTCACTGATTCGTAAATTTAATGTACTTACTCTTCTCTTCCATTGCATTGTCCTCAGTAACATCTGCTACATTAATATCACCAGCGCGTACCATATTATAATACATTCCTTTCAATGCTATGAGATCCTCGTGTGAACCCTCTTCGAATACTTTGCCTTCATGCAAGAATACTATTTTATCCGCTCCGCGTATAGCTGATAACCGGTGAGATACAACAATGGTTGTTCGGCCTTTGCTTACCAAGTCCAATGCTTGTTGAATATCTTTTTCGGAATGATAATCTAGTGCAGATGTTGCTTCATCCAGCAATAGTATTTTAGGATCCTGTATAAGAGCTCGCGCAATAGCAATACGCTGCTTTTGCCCACCGGAGAGTTGGGATCCCTTTTCGCCGATAACAGTAAGGTAACTCTAAACATTTGTGAAATTAAAGAAACAATATTTTCGTAAGATAATGTATATAATAACTGATTTAGTAATCACCTCAGGCAAACTGCAAATAAAGTCATGTACACCAGCAGCTTTGGCTGAAGCCTCTATCTCTCGTTGCGTAGCGGTTGCTTTGCCATAACTAATATTATCCGCTACACGAATAAGTATTTTTTTATTATTTTTTGATGGCGATATGATATTCTATATACTATGTATGATGTGTATCGAAATATTTTAAAGTACTAAAAATTTAGTTATATTTTTCCGAAATTTGAAACGCCCGACTCCAATTGTTTGATAGCAACATAACATTCCCTTCATCCCCACATATCTAATATGTATGGGACATTTAATTGTGTGGGCATTGAATATAGTTATTTATTATATTTACCTATAGTCCCTTGAAATAATACCGGTTCTTGACCAACCACCGCCATATTAGATCTTAGCCAATGAATATTGTATTTTTTAATGTCCAAACCATCTAAAGTAACTGAACCGAAAATTGGATCATAGAAGCGCTGCAAAAGTTGAATACAAGTCGATTTTCCGCAACCAGATGATCCAACGAGAGCTACAGTCTGACCTCCGTGAACTTTGAAATTAAGCCCACGATGTACAATAATATCTGGGCGAGATGGATACCGAAAGAATAGATCTTTAAATTCAATCTCTCCCCGCAATCCATAGTTAAGTAGTTTGCCATCGCTGGATAATGGGTCAATCTTAGATTTCGTATCGATAACTTTGAAAATATTTGTGGCCGAACCGCGTGCGGTAGAAAAGGATTCTAAAAATGGTGCCGTTCGAGCAATATTATCAGCACCAACAATAATTCCAAAAAATGCCTAGAATTTGTTCAAAAGTAGCGGGCAGAATATACATATATTGATTTTAAGTCATAATTTAATGAATGATCGAATATTTGATAAAAATTACTTACTATCATTAAAATTGCAGGAGTATACTCCTTGTCTTCCAAATTTCTATTTTCAAGAATTAAGTTAACGCCATACCAGAATGCGCCAGCGCAAGAAAGAAAGAGCATTGATTTTAAAACACCGTCACTAAATCCCGAGAAAGCACCCTTGCTTTGACTGGCTTTTCGAGCAGGAATCAAATAGTTGTCATAGCGTTCGGATTCGTTTTTTTCCGCACCAAATGCTACGACAGTTCGTATAGCAGTAAGAACTTCCTCCACAATGTTTCCGGCTCCGGCGTAGGATTCCTGTTCYCTTTTGGTAAGCTTACTTTGATACTGTTGAAGCATCATATTCGATACAAAAAAATTTACAGTAGAAAATAAGGGGACAAGTTGTTGTCGCAGTCAGATATATGTACATATAAATATATATATATATTTTTTTTTTGATTTTTTTATTAAATATATTTTGCGAAATTTGAGTCGCGGTAATGTAAATTTCTCTAATTTTCTAACAGGGTGTTCTAATTTTTACTGCGAAGGTTTAATATATATTAGATTAGAAAGTAGAATATTGTTAAATACAGAATTGTACTGAATTGATGGTTATTTATTATTATTATTTTGAATTTTTTTGTCTAACCATAAAACTTTTAAAACTCTAAATATTATAGCTTTTGTTAAGAAAATTTCAGTTATTATAAAAAAATAATAAGTTTAATACCTCGATACTGGTTTTTCTTACCTTTCCCACAAAATAATTCAATAAAATAACGATTGGTATATATACACTGACTGCCAATGTGAGCTTCCAACCATAAGCAAACGATATGCATATTGTTATAATAAATCCAAATATGAGGTATAAGAAGTGAGCAACCTTCTCGGACATTCCGTCCCTGACTTTCTCTACATCACTAAATTTAAAAATAAACAAAATACCCATAAGATCATTGAAATAATGATAAGTTCAATTCTCCAATCTACTCACTCTATTATTTGCTGTGTGAAGTTTTGTTTAGTTGCCATATCATGCCACGCAATGTCTTGTCTAATAACAGATTCGAATAATATTTTTCGCATCCGCGTTACTTGTCTCAGTGCCACAAAATTAAAAATATCCACCGTTAGAACACCGGATATCAACATAATTATAGATGTTAATGCCAAAAGAATGCCATAAGAAATGGAATCATTGTACAACTCCGACATATTCTCTTCGTTTGTTGCGTTCGTTCTGAAATTTAGCTTGGCTACATTTGAATCTACTATACTATATATACTTTGTACTTGAGGTGTGTTCAAAAAGTATGAAGACTTTCATAGAATGTTTCAAGGGTGAAGCCGAATCTATGTACAGAGTTCGTCCGGAAAGTAATAGGACAGAGTCGATTTAAAAAAATGTATTGAACCAATAGTTACAATTCTTTAAAAACTTTCAAAATACTTCTAGGCTCCTTCTGCGTCGATGCAGTGCTGCCAGCGCGATTTCCAAGCATTGAAGGTTTCACGGAAGGCATTCTCCGCCTTGAGAGGATCATACTCAAAGATCCATGACCCGACACCTGTGATTACGTTATTAAAATATTTGGGGTCACTTTCACACATGTTCAAATTCTTTGGGTACACTTTCACTCTCCACAATTTGTGGTCGTCAGTGAGCACTTTTGGGACACACACCTTGCGCATTTTCAAGTGCTCCGCCACAATATCAACCACAGATTTTGATAAACTTAGCAACTGTGCTATTAAAGGTGCGCTTAATCGACGGTCTGAGTTCAAAACTTTGCGCACATGAGTCACATAGGTTTCCCAGCAGATGCGGCAGACATCTCTTCTCGCACAAAGATGGCATACAAATTTTTAGATATATTGTGATCTGTTAAATGACGACCGGAGCATTTCTTTCTCTTAATCATAAGCAATTCGAAAGCAAAACCCAATTGTTGAAATGGAAGAGCCACTAATCTGTCATAATTTGTTATGCATGCAATATTGAAAGATATTTACGAAACACGTACTTTTAATATATACTTTTTGAACAAAAACAAAAAAAAACTTTGTCCAAATTGTAGATATTGTTTCTAAAATGTTTAACTTGAATGTGCCAGCATGAATATTGGCGATAACTGTTTTGAACACATTACTCTTTTTAATACATGACGTGAAAAATACTCACAGCATTTTGCCACCACTGAAAATGGGTAGTGCGTACGTTTTAGAACTGGTACCAATTGCCAATGTGCGATCGACTAACATGGCGGTAAATTCACTATATACTATTACTACTGCTGGGAGTGTAAGCGCTTTTATGAGAGACATTATTAATCCAATAAATAGTAGAACATTTTCAAAAGCCGATGAAAATCGGTACAGCTTGAAAAAACTTATGGTTCTTTTGCTTCCATGCTCCCATTCGTCTGAGTATTCTTCCATACCCGCGGATGTCCTTTCGTCATAGTCGTTTTCATCCTTTCCATTCATTTTGTTTATACTAAATGTATATTCTGCAAAATAATTGTGGAGGCAAGGTATACCGTCACCTAAAATACAAAATAAATAATTTGAAAAGTTTAAAGGAGAAGGAAACAAATTAAAGTAGGAACTACTCCTATGCAAACAAATTTGGAATTTTGGAAATAACTTGGTTATATCAGAACTTCTTTTTAGTAATTTTTTGTCGATACGTTGTTTTCGTTTTAGGTGACGATATTTGATATATTTTTTGAATTGTATTGCATTTCTTAAGCTGATGGCTTAACCGCTAGTGCTATATATATATAAATTGTAATTGTAATTAATTTCCTTTTTTTCAATTTTTTTAAAAAAAAAATTTTGTAATCAAGGCTTATTTTATATAGATTTCAAATCTTAAATATGAATATTTTTACGCGCTAAGACTATTCATAGATTTACATAGATCTGTAAAGAATGAGAATCGAACAAAAAACGGATATACATATGTAAATCAAATGTACTGGCTTTCAGGAAATAAGTAAGTAATTTCTTGTATTCACATGTAAGTGTTTGAAAACGACTTATTCAAATTAATTTTGTTCAATTGTAGTAGTGGGTAGTAAAGGGTCTAAAATTGTTTGAAATGGTAAAAAAATAAAATCATACAAAGTAACGACACTTACGTTTGCTTGAGAAATTACCGCATTTGTCACGCATAGATCTACCACTGCAGTTGTATTCATGTATTGACACATTCATTCCAAATCAATTTATTTTTTTCTTTCTCTCACTCTAACGTTTAAGGTATTTTTTCCAGAGATGTGCACCGAAACTATTGAACTTTGCCACTAATTTAAATTAATTGACGGCAATGGCCAATGCATAATATTAAAAAGAGTAATTCTAAATATTTTCACATAACTTTTGCAAATATTAAAAAGGTAAAAGAAGATATGAACGTATGCACCTTCAGCCCCTAGCTCCTCTCAGTCAATTTGCCACCCAAAATTTTGCAGTATTGAATATGATCTTTAATTTAATTAATATTTGAGGTATATGAAAATAATATTTTCTGTGCGAAGGTTGCTATTTATACTCCTGAGCATAAAAGTTAATAATAAATATAAATGATAAAGTGAGTAATGAAATTAAATGTTGATTATGGCATTTTTATAATAATTTAGTTTGTATATGCATTCTGGTTTTCGAAATACAAGTTAAACATTTGTGAAAAAAATATTACCAAAGTTGTCACAATTTATTTATATTTTAAACGCCACTAATTTTATCCAGTTATCAAAAATTTTGAATGATACGCGAGTTTTTATTTTCATTATAAAATTGATACTTTTTTTATGTGATATTTGAAATTATCTTATTGCTGAATATAACGCGAATAAGCGCCATAAGATTGTTAAGAGCATATCTGGATATTGTGTTCATTTCCTTACTCGCCTTGGTGATGTGTATATTACACGGCTATTTGAATTTTCGCAATAAAATAAAATATTTTTATATTATTAATTTAATATTAGTTTATCAGTTTACTTCACCTGCAAATATTAGTACGTGTAACTATGAAACTCCGTAAACAAGTGCTTAAAATAAATTGTTTTTAAGGATTCTAATATTACTCTAATGCACTAATATCCATGCACTGAACGGAAAATAACAAAGATAGATATGTATAGATGTAGATGGTACTTCCCACAGATTTTACATGTTCGAAAAAATCCTTTCTTCGTTTAAAAAATCCCGATTATTTGATTTTTCTTACCTATGTACACTTAAATATGAAAGAACTGACCCAAGTGACTACTTTCCACAAACTGATCACTTAATGTGAGAAATGAAATTGTCTAAGCATCTTTTTATTCGTTAACATTGTTCGATTGTCTCAATCAGTTCATAATTTTATATACTCTCGCATTCTGAAGCTTTAAACAATAAAGCAAAATTAATTTGCTTGCTAAAGACAATTAATTAATTAAAAAATGTATTTTTTTAAGAAGTGATCACAAATCTTTTTTTATTTAAGCCTTCTGCAATGGCCTCTTCAATAAATGATAATAAGCAGATAATAGCGCCGCTTGGTAGATAACTCTCATTAATATTTTTGGATCTTTTTATCATCTAACATAAATTCATATTCAGTGTATTATAAATTTAAAAAAAATTCAAAATGCAACAGGTATTAGGTTTTAGTTTTTGTTATTCTTATTTTGCAAGTACAGAAAGAAGTGTTTAACTAAAATTCGATTTTTGCGGTAATCCATTAAATTTCAAGACATCCCAAAAAATTTAGTGTTTTCATATTTTCCTGACCTTCTTAGCGTGAAAATTAAAAGTAAAGCGAATTGACCTTTTGGAGTTTTAATTACATACATAATTACCTTAGTAGATTTGTTTTTAAAAATGAACAATACAGTAGCTGCGCCCTGTTACTTTACGTAGTCAAATGGTGGACATTTAACAGATGTTCTAGACATGGCGTAGTGGGAAAAAGATTTCCGCAAAACGTTAAAAACAAATTTTTATAACTTCATAGCAAAGAAGTCAATAGATTAATTCTTAATGAGCAATAATTTCAACAAGTTTACTTAATTATAAAATTGTAAATATCGTTTATTTTACAATTTTACAATAATGAGCTCATTCATTCATGCATAAATGATGAAATTACGTTTGTACTGCAGCTGAGAGCTGAAGGCCCCTTCCCTTTTCACACAGACTGCATAAGTATAATATTTATCTACGTAAAGCTATCTGTTGGTTAATTCACCGGTTATTAACCCGTCATCCCGACAGTCGGGTCTATGTAACCGGAAGGGGATGGATTTTGTATCCAATTTTTTACTCAAGTCGTCAAAATTCTGCACTACAACAACAATATTTCTGTTGAAGTTTCTATGAGTTTCCTTATGCCGAATTGATACTTCCAACCGAAACTCTTATGTGCGTGTGATCGTTCATCCCATTTCCATCAAGGTATTGGAGTGTCGCTAGCCGTTACTTACTGGAAACGTAGCTCTGATGATCTAGATCCAAATTTCTATACTCTCTATTGTAATACTTTTAGAAAWTTAAATAAGTAAAGTTAACAACTCTGTCCGATAACAACATTTATCTGCATCTCTGACCGGGCGATCATATATCGAGTTATCGTGTTTGCGTAGAATTTTCAATACGTGTATTGTCTTTGGATTCCCGAAAGACCTAAATTTGTATTACCCCACTTAAAGRAATACAATTACCTTAAAATTTTAAAGAGAATAACTAGGCATTCCAGCTGCTTAAATGTCCTAAAGATTTAAAACAGTTATTGAAGGGAACGATCGTATATGTGCCCATAAGGAGTTCAATATTCGAGTTTGCAAACAGTGTTATGCGAATGAGACAAGTATAATTCTGTAGAAAAATCTTATTTGTTTTATATTATAACAAATAAACTGTGATGTGGCTAATAAGTGTGGTTCCAATTTCTTTGATATTATTGTTGAGCAGTTGGTGTGTAGTGGCGGATGAGCATAATCATAAGGTAGTTAAAAAAAAATTATTTTTTTATTAATTTAATTTGAAAATATTTATTTAGTATAATGACCGTGAAGAAGTCGTATTATGGATGAATACAGTTGGCCCATATCACAATCGGCAAGAAACATATGCGTACTTCTCCTTGCCTTTCTGTAGTGGTGCAAAACAAAGCATTTCCCACTATCATGAGACACTTAGCGAAGCGCTGCAAGGAGTTGAATTGGAGTTCAGTGGCTATGAAATTGATTTTAAAGGTGAGTGTTATGGCTTACATTTTAATTTCAAAAATTAATTGAGAATTATCTAGTGGACGTATCACCAACCGTAATATGCATGATCGATTTAACTATTGATAAAGTTAAAGCCTTTACATATGCGGTTAAAAACCAATATTGGTATCAAATGTATATAGATGGTTTACCTATTTGGGGGGAAGTTGGAAAAAAGGACGATCAGGAAGAAAAGTATGGTATTTTTACGCACAAAAGATTTGAAATTGGCTACAATGGTCAACAAATTGTTGACATAACTCTTCACAACGAAAAAAAAGAGTTACTGATACCAGGAGCTAAGATTAAATTTTCTTATGAAGTTAATTGGAAACAGAGTTCAGTTGAATTCAAAAACCGTTTTGATAAATATTTGGATCCTAAGTTTTTTCAACATAGAGTAAGTAGGATGTCACTTATTTTTGATTTATACTTAAATATCCATTTACTAAACAATATTAAACTTTACTTTAACAGATCCACTGGTTCAGTATTTTCAATAGTTTTATGATGGTTATATTTTTGGTTGGATTGGTGTCCATGATTCTCATGCGAACGTTGCGCAAAGACTACGCTCGTTACAGTAAAGATGAAGAAATAGATGATATGGTTAGTTTAGATTAATATAATTATTGTAAATTTTGAGCAAAATCCACTTAATGTCAACAGGAACGGGACTTAGGAGATGAATATGGCTGGAAGCAAGTACATGGTGACGTTTTCAGAACTCCACCGCACGCATTAGTGTTTTCTGCTGTAATAGGAGCTGGTTGTCAATTAATTTCCGTAGTTCTCGGCGTCATATTATTTGCGATTGTTGGAGAATTATACACTGAGTAAGTTTAATATTTAAACAAAGTTTATATAATAATGGAAAAATCATCAACTGCTCGTTTCTTTTTACAATTTTTTTTTTTGTAAAGGCGTGGATCAATGCTTTCTACTGCCATTTTTGTGTACGCAGCAACGTCGCCTGTCAATGGATATTTTGGTGGATCGTTATATGCTCGGTTAGGAGGCCGAATGTGGATACGACAAATGCTGGTGTCTGCATTTATGGTTCCAGTTTTTGTTTGCGGCACAGCATTCTTTATCAATTTTATTGCTATTGGTTATCATGCATCGCGTGCTATACCTTTTGGAACAATGATTGCCGTCACGTGTATATGCATTTTTGTTGTTTTGCCACTTACATTAGCAGGCACAGTGGTAGGACGCAATTTAGATGGACAGCCAGATCATCCTTGTCGAGTGAACGCTGTGCCTCGTCCAATACCAGAAAAGAAATGGTTTATGGAACCAGCTATTATAATTTTACTTGGTGGAGTATTACCATTTGGCTCAATTTTTATAGAAATGTAATTTAATATGATTAACAGTTGTCAAGTCGAAATGTAATATGAGTTAAATGCAAATAATTCGATTAATTAATCTCTTTTGTAGGTACTTTATTTTCACGTCATTTTGGGCCTATAAAATTTACTACGTATATGGTTTCATGCTATTAGTTTTCACCATATTAATGATTGTAACGGTATGCGTAACAATTGTATGCACTTATTTCCTTTTAAACGCAGAGGATTATCGGTGGCAGTGGACGAGCTTTATGTCAGCGGCATCAACCTCAATTTACGTTTACGCTTATTCATTCTACTATTTCTTCTTTAAAACAAAGTGAGTATCTTTATTATGTTTATATTATTTCCTTTATTATGAGCACAGGTTTGTTTGCAAAATAAACAATATTTTTAAATATGTCATTTTACCAAATGTTTTTCCATTTATTTTCAGAATGTATGGTCTTTTTCAAACTGCTTTCTACTTTGGATATATGGCATTGTTCAGCGGTGCTTTAGGAATTATATGTGGTACAGTTGGGTATTTGGGCACAAGTGTATTTGTACGAAAAATCTATTCTAATGTTAAAATAGATTAAAATGCGTATATTATAATCTTCTTGGCCCTTCAGCCTATTGTAATTATTAAACTYCACGTATATTTAGTATTTTGGTTCGATTTAATTTCATATTTAATTTAATTAAATGTTAATTCTTTAGAACCAACTCTGAATTATTTATTGTAATTAAATGTTCAACGCATAAATCTCGTCGCCACTAAAAATATAAGTTATACATATATTAAGTATGACGAAATAAGATAAACATTTGTGTTCTGTGTTTTGCGGAAGGCAACATCATTTTTATAGTGCTGCATGTAGAGAGAAGATTGGGAATAATATAGCACATTTAGTAGCTTAGCATACCAGATTAAAAAGTTTAAAAGTAATRATACTTAGCCTCAGAAACCTTGGTTTTAAAAACATCCTTTCAAACATRTTCCTAAAATCTTAGTTTTGAAACACAATAGACACTGTGCATTCCTTCGAGCTTACAAAATACGCTTCTATGAGTATTTTAGTAACAATTATAAGTTAAATTGGTAAAGGATATATTTAATTATTTTGACAAAAAGTTTTAAGTGTATCCCTATAGTTATTTGTTTTGAAGTCATCGCTACAATCGATATCTCGATACATTTGCCTCACAACTATAAACTTCGATTTTATCTTTGCTTATGTACAAATCTTTAGATTGGAGYTTCTTTCTTTTGAAGATATTTAAAAATGTGAAAATATTAATTTTTCAATTACATTTTTCACTACGGTTTAACTGGTGACAGTGTGAACGTTGTAAAACTTTTGCCATTTGCAATATTACATACGAAAAGTATATAGTAATAGTGATAAGCAAGTTGTATTTGTCAATATTACCGTATTTATATTTAGTATATAAGCGGACTGAATTAAGGCATGTCTTTAATCAATTGCAAAGAAGATAGTGCGAAGACCAATATACTAATGGAGGAAGGTGACAGCAGTTTAGAACCTGGTGAAGTGAAAACACCTCCACATGGCTCTGAGTCAATAAAGCCAAAAGCATCTGAGGAAATAAATACCAAATGTGGTACGCCCCAATATTTACCCTTCGTAAAATCAGTCTCTAAGAAAGAGACTGACAAATGTGCAGAGAAGGTGCGTGCTATACTAGAACTAGACGCAATTAAACGGAAGGAAGAACTAGAACGTAGGAAAGAACAGAAGTCGGAGTTCTTATCACTCCAAAATAGAAATAAGAAAAAAGAACAAAAGAGACACAAAAGTACTAAAGAAGGTAACAGGCATTCATATAAAAATTACAAATATCGAATAAGTCTATTTTCCCATATATTTCATAAATTTAGAAAACAAGGTTGACGCCACCGCAGATCATATTCCTGATAGGTATCAAGATGATTCTATAAAGAAAAATAAACAAAAGAAAAACATCCATGAAGATCATATAAATTCTACTCGACCTATTGTAGAGTCATTCGAGGATATGCGATCCATTGGTAGTGCTGTTTCAATGCCACTATTGCCACCATTGGATTTTGTTACACCTACAACTAATTTTTCTCGTGGATTTACAGGAATGAATAACACTACGAATTATCGCTCATATAATCCATTTATGAGGACTTACCGTACTGACTTCCGGCATAGGGGAGATGAATTCCACAAGCAAAACCRTACACGTTTCCCACGATACCGTTCACAATATAATTCAGGGGTTTTCAGCACACCATCGGAGGAGTCTTGCCATTCAATACATCAACCCACTATACATTATTCGCAGCTACTGTAAGTCTATAGAAAAGTTTTTAACGAACTACTTTATTTAAAATTTCTTAATTTAGGTGGACCAAAACCAAACCWTCCATATCCTATGCATACAATATACAGGATAGGCATTCTTCTAAAAATAGTAAGAAAGCATCGGAAATAAATATTTCGAAAAAGAAAAAGAACAAGAAGTCGAAAGATCGGGAGGAAAGCAAGTCAAGTCAATCAAGTCCAAAAAGTAGACGAAAATCGAGTAAAAGAAAGAAAATTAGAAAAATTCGAGAAACATTACAATTACAACCGTTAAAAAATTCTATATTTACAAATGACGAAGTTTTTCCAATGAAAACTAATAATTCAGAGAGTATTATTAGCGCATGTACGGAAAATTCAATACCAAAGGTCAGCTACGAAAACCCAAATGCAGAGAGCGTAGTCCCCAGTTGTTTACAAGYAGATACAAATAACGAAAATACGTATGCTTCGAGTAAAACTGTCAACTCGTCGAAGCCTCAAATTTTGGATATGTTTGCAAGTTTGACTCCACCAAAGCAAAATTCTCCGGCTATCGAAGTGAAAAGCTCTTCAAACTCATCATCGAATATTCAGATAACAAACAAGCTTCAAGAAATTCAAGATCGAATAGGCAGACTRCTGGATGATGATGAACTAAAACTTGAAGTCATACAAGCAACTAAGGAAAAACTATTAAAAAAATCTCTTGAGCATATAGGAATTGGTCATCCTAAGAAACTTTCAACAAAAAAATGTGAGAGCTTGAACTTGCCAATTGGTAGCTCATCACCTAATAGTTCAAAAACAGAGGACAAACTACCCGGAAAACTTTCAAAGAAACGAATTAAASAGAAAGAATTTGTACATGGATCCCTAATCGAAACTAAATTAAAAGGCAAATCTTTCGATATCTTCGAAGAAACAAAGGTTGATGTATGGCAGAATACAAAAGGTGGTCCAGATTATTCTGTTGATTGCTCCGATGGCAAAAGTGTTAATAACATTTCTGTCAACCTAAATTCCTCAAATTTCAAGCAAAATCCAATTGAAAACACACAATTTATAAAAAGAGAATCTGATAAACTTACAAGTTCTTTAGAAGATTCTCCTTGCGTGCTTTCGAAATTTGTAACGTGTGTTAACAACGGCAGTCCAGATACAGATGACTATTCAGATAATTGGGAGAATGATGATGACGAAATGGATTTAAACTCAGTTTTTCCAAATATAAATCAGCAAACTTCTAAAAATGTCACAAATATCGGAATGGAAAGTCCATCGTCAAGTATTATGGACAGTGCAGAATCAGATTCAAATTCAAAAGTGCAAAGTACAACTCCAAAAAATTCACCACCTCCTCAATTATGCCCGTCACCAAAATTCAGTTACGATTCCAAAAAACATCAAAGGCCAAATATAGTTTGTCAGAAAACAAAAGATATGCAGTTATTATATAATCAATTTATGAAAAGTGTTGAAAATGCTGATATTGAAAGTGATCTGAAGTCGAGTGAAAACGTGTCAATCAGCAAGACTAATAAGGAGAAAGAAAGTGAACAATTATCGACATCATCCACTTCCTATTCGTCCTCTTCCTCTTCATCATCTGATTCCTCGGTCTCATCCTCGGGGTCGTCTAGTACTACGAGCTCAAGTGATTCAGCATCGGAGGACAGTAATGATGTGGATATTATTAAAAACAATGATTCAAATGCAGCATGCGTTAWTGAAAAGACATCCGAAAAAGTCACCAAACGTCGTTCATCTGATGGCGAAAAAGCGACACCGCTAATCGCCTCAAAGGATGATTCGAAGCCAAATGTTGCCAGAGATCTAAAGAAATTGGAAAATCTGGAAGCAAACTTATTACGAATACAAATGATGCGCGCTAATTATGATTCAGCTGATGAAATAAGCGACGAATTACTGAAAATGGAGAAACTTTTCTTGCAYGAGAAAAATATCATTTTAAATAAATTTATGGACTCTTCAGCAAATAAATCAGTAAAGATTGAAAAAGAAAGTCACAGTGATTTGGATACTAACATCCAACCGACGGTCGACTCAATACAATCGGCTACATGCACGCGGGGTCAGTTCGTGCAGTCTTTGCAAAAATTGCCAAACAAGGACGGTATACCCGAAGTTGCAAATATATTTAGCACAAATCGAGAAGTAATTAAATTGACTATATCTCCTGTGAAGTTGCCTAAAACTTCTGCTATATTCGAAGTAGATAATGATATGGAAAATTCTAAACAAGCAATAGATACCCTTGAGAAGAATAACTCTACGGTTAAACTACCAAAACCCGCAAAAGAAGTTGCAATAGTCAAGCCTATAATGGAAACTAAGGAGTCAACGTCTGCTCATCATCAAAAACGTCGCCGATCACCAATAATATCCCACCATACTCTCCAATCAAGGTCTCGGTCGCGGCGAGGACGAATACGTTCGCTGTCTGTGAGTCCCTCTAGAAATAGTAGTGGACGCTGCATATCGCCTCAAAGACGYAGTGCTTTTTCAAAGCCAACACGCTACCGTAATTTTGAGCGTCGAAGCCGGAGTCGTAGTCCCAGTTTTAGCCGGCAAATTAATCGGCGTTCCGGTGATATCAGCCCAATTCCTAGRAAACGTCGATCMCTTTTAAATATCGACGACCGATTCCGGAAACATTCACCCAGAAGGGATTCTCGTTCACATTCTCGATCTCCATGTTCGCCTCTCAATCATCGCCATCGTGGCGGTCGATATTCACGTTCGCCTTTGCCTTTCAAACCGCCCTCACCACCCGCAGACCCTAATTTATCTCCAACTGTCTCACGCCGTGSCAGCTTTTCTCCAGAGCGACGGTCTCGTTCTATCTCCCGTTCACCGAGTAAGAGAACTACATCACCGTCTGAAAAATCTTACAATAGTAGCAGACATCGATCATTATCACCAAAACATCGGCTTTATAAACAWCATCCCCCCCACCATAGCAGCACATCATATTACTTCAATCACTCGCCGAATAGAATATCTTTGGATGCCCGTATAAATATCGTGCTCAATGGACCGTCTTCTGGTAACAATGAAAGTAACAATAGCATTCAAGCATACGAAGATTACGGTCATTATGGTCAGTATGGGCCTGCAGCTTATATGGCTATACCAGGCGACTCCAATAGTTTTTACACAAACCAGTACGTACAGATTACAAACTCTGGAGCTAGTGGTCCTCCAACACATCCCATTCAACAATCATACCCAAACCTTAGATCTGTTGGTACAGATGAATCAGAGTTATTTTCATCAATACAGCAGCACGTGAACGTGAATACATCCAACTTTTACTACAATCGTTTTGGTACACAGCCTTTTGGATATAATCAACCGTCACCATTACTAAAGGAGCTACCCAAAGCCACAGTAGCAGTGCAAAAGGGAAATGTACTTGAAATTGTTCCGTGTAGTGATTTGCTAACAGGTAACGTCACACAAAATACACAAGCCGACAGTGAAAATCGAATAAGAAAAGATAGTTCTAATGAAGTGGTTATAGAAGAAAATTCCGGTTCTAACGGAGAGAAAAACAAACGCAGTATTTTGAAGGCATTCGATGGAGAAACAAATTCATTGCAGACCGGCTTGGGGAGGTAAGAAAAACCTGATGTTTATTGCAAATATTCGTATAGTATGTTCGTTTTATTTATTCTTGCAGTGCACCGAAGAAGAAGCAAGTGAATTTCGAAGATGGAGTCTTTCCAAATCACAATAGTGACGAAGAAGACCGTAAGGTGATAGAAGCGAAAATACGTGTGAGGATGCGCAGATTGAAGAAGAAACATGGGATTACGCCGTCATGTTATAATTTGTTCGAAGATAAAGTCCGTAAAGAAAAGCAAAAAGGAAGCTCCAATAAAAAGGATCAACAACCACCGCCACCACCAAATGGTTTTCCACCTCCAAATTTGGAACAACCAATTTATTTGCGAACTCATACACCAACACCCCTTTTATACTTTCACTTCGATGGAGTTGTTCATTCAATGTATGTATCGCAAATGGAAAGACCAATACCTCCACGACTTCTTAATCCGAAGTGTTTGACATCAAGTAGTATTGGCATAGTTACTCATGCCGATTCACAATCTCCACTTTACATGCAGTCACCAATTACCGCGGTAGCACCACATTTGCATACAAGTAAAAAGGATACCCTTGCAACATTCACCCGCCCGAATAGAAATGAAAATCTTTCTCCAAAAGTGATTTCTTCAACTTCAGCACTACAGCAGACGGGAAGCCCGAAAATAAATCTAAAAATTTATTCGCCAATCGAAAATGTGCACCACACAGAAATTAGTAATGTCTCTTTGCCGAGTACATCGCCTAATAGCATAAAGGGTAACACCATTCATACAATCTCATCTGGGCCGATAGCGAATCATTTATTACCAAAGCGCCAAGATTCTCCGAAAGACGCTGTTAGCACACGTACAAATMTTTCAATGGGATTGTTACCTTTGCCCATAACTCACCCTCCTATGTCGCAAAATACACCAATCACATCACACACCCGTATTCCAGTTATAGGTGTACCACCAACAGTAGTCCCTAAAGTAATGTCGGCTACACCAGAACCATATATGGCGGGATTTCCAAATACAATGCTACAAAATACACATCCACATCATTCACTTAATCAAAATTACACTGTGCCCCCTTCTATAGCTCAAACGAACAGCACACATATGGCAATTGGGGTGCAACCATATTTTAATCCCCCGATTCATCGAATGCCCCGGCCCTTACCAAATTATATGGGTCAGCAGAATCAACCAAGTCCCTCCTCGTCGAACTTGCCTATCAATAACTTGGTAGATCCCGTAGAAACTGCTAATTCCGACTTGGATAAATTTACTAGCCCACAAACGATGGCGATTYCATTCAATTTTAAAGGACCGTAAATGAGCTGGTATTTTACATTTTATATATATAAGTATAGAATAGAAATAGTATTTGTAAACTAAAGGGATTAGCCATAAATTGTTTCTTTTTTTTAATCAAATATGTTCTATTACTTGAATCGCCTTAAACSGAAAAATCCATAGAAAATATGAATCAGTTGTCGACTAAGGCTCCATTTATGTACATACATACCTATATACATTTGTGTATATATTTATAATCATTGCAAAACAACATCTACATTTGTGTAATAATATATGTATGAATATAGAATATTTTAAAACTTAGCAAAAGCATTGGTGAAGTTAAATACTATATGCATAAATTCATCGAATTACATACATACATATGTATATGAAATTAATTCATAAATAATTTTTCATTTGATAATTTGAATTAATTGTAGGTTGAATGAATATTTAGGCAGATGTGCCACAAATTGAAGAAAGGAACGATATCCTTGTAGAATCATCACTTTGAGTAGTCTCCTGCTTGAGCACTGTGGAGCGTGACCTTAATAGGCTAGCTTGAAATCATCATTGGGGTAGGAATCTTTTTAACTCTACGTTTTGTATTCGACTACTAAGTTATCATCTACATATATCGGCATATCGAAAGCTTTTGGTCATGGTTTTGGTTTCTATAGATTATGTATACTAGCTTCAACAGGTACGAACCTTCTGTCGACTCTATTTATTGTAAATTTAAATAGAAGATTAATATTCATCTTCATACACATTGGTATTTCCGTAGATCTTTGACAGTATAATTTTATATACTCCAAACATTACCGATARCAAATTTTATTACAAATCGCTTAATTGATGTCAATAGCAAAGTACTGATAAACATTCTTGTTAATAAATAATATTTACTGTGAACTAGTATATTTGTGATTGAATTTTAACGTCACAATTTTATCTGGCAATGCCCACTGATTATGTCAAGAATTATAAAGCGGGTATTTGATTTTGAACAATTTGAAGGAAATGTGCGAAAAGAGAAAGGAGTACGCTAGACAATATGTTTTCGATGAAAATATTTGGAACTCTTCATCTTCTAGTGCTTCGGAAAAAGCAGCGGCATGGCGACGGCAGCTTATTTTATTACAAAATCCAGAACAGTGGGTTTTCCTTGTACACATATCAAAACTAGTATCAATCCACATTTTATTTATATTTAAGTAATTTGCCAAAAACTGAAGTCTACGCACTGCTACAACATCATTACACTCGTTTGAATTCAAGCACCCTAGACGAATACAAGAAGCAACGTGTGGATTCGGTAAGATCGCTTCTGAAAAAGAATAATCACATTCCTCTGTCCATGGTTTATAAGAAAGATAATTACGTATTTGAAGACTCAGATTTTGAGTCTTCATGTAGCGGTATTTATGAAAGTTGTAAAAAAATGGAAGTAACTGACGAAGATTTAAGGCGTTTGCAAAATTCAAGATACAGAGAAAAATCTGAAACACTCTGTAATCAGAATGAAGACGTGTATCCGAGAAGAAGTGCATTAAACTCTGGACATCAACAAACCCAACCTAAACTTATTGAAAGTGTTGAGGCAACGAACAATAAAATTACAAAAGAATCCCAAAGCTACGGAAAAGCCAACATTGAAGGACAACAACCGTCTATTGGAGAAAACCAATTTCGAACAGCTAGAGAAATACTATTGACTAAAACCATTCAAGTAAGAATATTTAAAAAATTTGTTTTTAGGATCGTTTCAGAATTATTTTATAGAAAGCAAATACTAATGACAGCAACAGTCGCGACAATGACATGCCAAATCCTCCCAAGAAAGCAGAGGTACCAATGTATTTTAATTATGGCATAACAAAAAAGGTTTTGGGCTCTCGTAGGACAATGAAGTCGGGACTTGTTTCACCAATAGCAAAGGACAGGTCGGTTTTAAAATATTAGATACGGCAAAAAATTATGCTTGACCTTTGTGTTTTAACAAAATTGATCAGTACATTTACTATGAATTCATCACCACATCATACCCAATCACCACCATTGAATTCAACCCATGAAGACATTGATGAGAGACTTAAAAATATAGATTCAAAAATGGTTGATCTAATTAAAAATGAAATAATGCACAAATATAAGAACCTGGGTATGCAAATAGAATAGTACAAATGAAAACCTTTCTGAAATTTGTTAATACTTAATAGATTGGGATGATATCGCTGGTTTAGATTACGTAAAATCGATTATTAAAGAAGCTGTAGTATACCCCTTACTSCGGCCTGATATATTTACTGGTTTACGTCGTCCTCCTCGTGGTATATTGCTTTTTGGACCTCCAGGCACGGGAAAAACGCTTATTGGTAAATGCATTGCTTCTCAATCGCAGTCAACATTTTTTAGTATTAGTTCCTCTGCTTTGACATCAAAATGGGTTGGTGAAGGGGAAAAAATGGTAAGAGCGCTATTTGCCGTGGCTGCTGTTTATCAACCGTCGGTGAGTTTTTCATTTATTATTATTTTTTAATTATTTGAATAATTTACTCGCCTATTCCTTGATCAAAGGTTGTATTTATCGATGAAGTAGATTCTCTTTTGTCAAAACGCTCAGAATCTGAACATGATAGCTCACGTAAATTAAAAGTATGTACTTAAATATTAAATGTAAAAACATTAATTAATTTAGGAATTTGTTTGATAAAAAAAAATATTGATAGAACGAGTTTTTGGTGCAATTGGATGGCGCTGCAACGAATGATGAAGACCGTGTGCTTATTGTAGGCGCTACTAATAGGCCACAGGAGTTAGATGATGCTGCACGAAGGCGCTTTGCCAGACGTTTATACATTCCCCTTCCCGAAATAAATGCTCGAATACTAATTCTAAAAAATTTGTTGGGAACTGTATGTAATGATTTAGATGAAAGTAATATACAGGAAGTTGGAAATCAAACTAAGGGGTACTCCGGTGCAGACATGGATATTCTTTGCCGTGAAGCTTCCATGGAACCATTGCGTTCAATACCACCGGACCAGATTCCCCATATAGTAAAAGATAAGGTAATAGCCTAAGGGTCGTTTTCGTAATGTCTTGTTAGCAGCCATCTGTCAGTTAAGTTCTGGTTAAAAAAGGTTCCTTAATGGAAGAAGGTGTCTTGGTTAATTTAACTGTCAGATGGCCGCTAACAAGACRTTGAGAAAGCCATCCTAAAAATTCTTTAAATCGTCTTCTGTTAATATTTTTTCAGGTGCGCCCAGTAAATATCGACGATTTTATGTCAGCTTTGCAAAGTGTACGCCCGAGCGTGTCGAAAGATGATTTAGCTCAATATATAGAGTGGAATAAAGAATACGGCGCAATTCGACAATTAAAATAACAATTCTGGATATCTGGTTGACTAAAATAATATGTAAATAGACACAAATAAATATTCTCTTCTTAATGTGCAAAAAGTTATGTATTATTTATGTTTAATTAAATTTACAGGGACTCTAAAACTCCAGAACACATGCTAAATGAGTAGCAGTTTGCGGACGCAGGATAAAAGACCTGGGATCCATCTTTCCAAATAGGGATTACATCGCCTAACTAGCACCTAACAGTATATTGAATTTCAACAATATGCTGGGGGTGGAAGGTTGAACATTATTTTCATTCATTTGCAATAAAGAATTCAAGCATTACCCAAAATTATATATTTTCCGCCGGTACAACAAAAACAAATCCAAATGATGTATATTGTGAACAGCAACAGAATTTATTAAGCATTTGGATTAATCGATTTTTCCAAAAATAACCAGCAAAATGTATCGATATTTGTAATATATTGCTTCAGACTGTGGTCGAGTTTATAAAAAGTAAATGTGCTGAAATGAGGAAAAAAGAGATCGTGTTTGATTCACTAAAAAGGAAGTTAGTACATTGCAAATGTATTTATTATTATAAATGAGCTGTATATGTAGTTATGTAATAATAATTAACGTTTTTATTCAGAAACTTTTTGACTGGTTTCCAAAARCGAAAAAATGAACGTCGAGCTCGTGCCAAAGAACAACTTGAGCGTGACATTAAAGAGGAACGCAAGAGGATCAGAAATGATATTAAAAACAGCATGACAAATATGAAGAAAACATTTCAACCACTTGTTCTGGATCCCGAAATAGAGGAAAAGGTACTTGAAAAAGAGTATGAAGACGATGAGGTCGAAATAAATGTTATAGAGTTGGCACCAGGAAATAAAAACTTGGATGAAGAAAGCGATAATGATTCTAACTCAAGCGAATCCACTGACAAAGGCTTCCATATAAATTCTATACCAGGAATGGAATTCAATGTTGAATCAGTAGAAAAAGAAAAGGGGAAGAAACCCAAACAAATAGACAACATCCCATTGTCAGAGGTAGGAAAAATAGGAAACAAAAAAACGTTAGATAGATTAAAGAAAAAGAAAGCATTAAAAGAATTTAAAAAAAGCAAGATTTTCAAACAAAAAGAACGAGCGGATAAGAAGAAACAACACAAAACTAAACGTGCACTGAAGCATAAATCTAAGCCAAACGAAAATGGTACATTTGGAAATAAAAATAAACATAATCGCTTCAAGCGTGGTCATTCTTCGAGACGAGGAAAACGGAGATAGTATAATACCACATATAATCTGTAATTAAATMGGGCCTTTGTTATTCAAGCCAAAAATAAATCCGAGACTTCAGCGATACTTACATATGCTACCTTCAGCATTAAAAAATCAAATACAACTTTATATATGTATATAATAATATTTATGTTTTATTTTAATTGAAACCTTAAAAAATGATTAAAATTTCATCTATTGTACAATATAGTCTTTTGTTCACAATTTATGTGGAACTTTCAACTTCAGTTGTAAGTAAATAACTATTGTTTATTATAAAGCAAGATTAATGACGGAAATTATAAGTGGTGGTACAGTTATATAATATGCAGTATCCCGAAGAAATCACAAAAATTTACAAGTAGATAATGCAATTTCCCCTACACTATTAAATACATTCCTACTTAATATTATATACTTTCTGCACTGTGTGCTAGTTTCTTATTTTTACTTAATAAATATTTTTTACTGCGTCTCTGTCAAAGGATAATTTCTATTCAGCTATTTTAATCGAGCAGTCACTTAAGTTATATTGAAAAATAATTAATATTTATAGTTATAGAAATCATTTTGTTGCTATGTTATGAGTTCCGTCGTGTATAACTGTTATTCAATCTGTGATTGTTTCGCTTATAAGACATCGCAGACATTCGCTGGAACTTTGAATTGAACCGTTGAAACTTAAATTTGCTGCGTTGGAATTGATGTCGAACATATCCGCTATAGTTTCTATTTGTGGCCCCGCTGGCTCTCCAACGTCTTTGATTTTCTTGTTCTTGAAACGGGTTGCATCCCGGGATTCGATTATCTAATTGTGAAGATTCTTCTTTTTTAACTTTTTTCTGACGTCCACGGTCGATTTCAGCATCTTCATCGTTTTGCCAGTCGTGTTGCCGCTGCTGTTGGGCATCTATTTCCACCTTTTGTAAGATAAACAAATAACTATAATTGGCGAGATTCAAAATTCAATAACAATAATAAGTTGGTTTTGCACAAAACAAGCATGKACATAAATATTCGCAAACACTAAAAACTATTCATATATTCGAAAATCGTCAAACAAACGTTTACCTCTTTAGACATTTTTGTTTGTTCTCCCTTCCACGAAAGTACGGGAACTCCATAGCCGCGATGGGACTGTTTCAACAAACCCGATACGGAATCTGCCGTTATATTGCTACATCTATATCCATTACCTGCAAAAGTCTTTTCAGACTTCACTTCTGATTTAGGCTTCGGACGTTTATTGAACGTATCTAATGATTTCTTGGCGAATGGATTCTTAACATTTTTTAAAACTTTTTTCTCCGGCGGACTGATACACGCAGTCACTGGCTGCAATGTAGTAACTTGCCATAAACCTGTTTTCGTTTTAATAACAGGTGGTGATGGTGGTGTAGAATGTGAACGTACAAACGGTGGACGAGATACACTCGATGTAACTATATGATCATCACGTTCTTCCTCATCGTGTGATGATTTATTTATGAAATCTTCATCCTTGCTRCTAACACATTTCTTTTGATTAAAAATTTCTTCAAATATATCAACTTTATGTTTACCCTTTGAACGATTGGCATTTGTTTCGTCTGCTTTGTTGGTATTCAAATCAGTTTTGCATGTGATTGTTTGCTTAGGAGCAGGATTGCAATCATTTTCACTCAAAATAGCCATTTTTTTTTGCTTTACATTTTCCATGAATGCGATAGTGTTCTGTGAAGGGCTATCTATAGGTCGTTTAATAGCACTTTTGACATCTTTTTTTTTCTTTTCATTCTCTCCCGAACCTATCAATATATCTTTTATTTCTGACGCCGATTCTTCATCGGTTTCAGATTCATATGGCACAAGGCTCTTTAAAGGCGTGATTGAAATCGCAGAATATTTGGCAGGTTGATTTAAATTTTGATTTTGAACATCGGATAAAGTTGGCATACTAGGCAAGCTTCCACTTGTTTTATGTAGCGGCACCAGCTCTGAACCTTTACTACGCTTTTTTTCAATAGATAAAGCCACATGGTTATCGTTAGTTGATGAGTTTAATTTTTTCTCCACATCTTTATTATCATAGTGTTTTTTTTCTTGCAGAGTACTAGTGCTTTGTTCCGAAGGTCGTTGAATTATATTTCTATTTTCTGAATRCAATGAGAATTTGGTTGATGCTGAATCACTCGATGTCAAAGGTGTGCTATTGGTTTGAGATTTAAAATTAAGCTGACGGTTCACGGATAACTTACTAGATATGGATCCATTACTAGTGGACGGTTTATTAATATATGATGGTGAAGATTTAATACCTCCGGTGAATAAATTACTGTCAAGATGTTGTTGTGAATTTGGTAAGCTACTAATTTCCGAGGGGAATATATTTTCATTTTTTGTATAACCATTTTGTTTTTGTGAATTTTCCTTAACAACTTCACTTATGCCGCTTGGCTCAGTATTACTTGGAATACGCTGGTGCTTATCTATTTCATAAAATATAATATAAGCATTGGTATTGCATACATTCTGTACAGAAACTGGGCGAACGTAGCTATCATCGTAGTTGTAATAAGAGCCAGTTTCGGTCAAACCAATGGCAGTGTAATGACCACAATGTTGTGAAGCTCCTAAATGGGTAACCATAGCAACTAATTTRTAAGTTAATTGTTCTCCGACTTCTTTTCGAGAAACAAATTTAGATAAGTCGATTCGTGGCTTGATTGTAATTTGTTTATTAAGCTTGGTACCCATAACCGAAAACCGTTTTAACTGTATGCAAAGCACAATTGGTGCGCGCTCTAATGAAAACTGTTTGGTAGCAGAGACCTAAAAATGAGGAAAAATATGGCATTTATGACACATATTTATACAAACATGTACTTTTTTTWAAATAAAATTTATAAAAGATTAAAACTCAAATAATTATGTACATATAAAACTTTCTCAACTTGTTTCTAGTTTTTCTTAAAATTAATTAAGAAAGATACATTTCACATACTCACTTTTTTTTTGCAAGATTCGCATTTATACCCCATATCTTCAAGACGTTCTCTGGAAAAATAGCCTTCTAAGGCTTCTTCAATTGTATCCGCTTTTCTTATATCTAATAGTAAATCTTGAAAATGTTGGAAAGTTACAGACACATGTCCACATGCTAAACATCGTACAGCAGATTTTAAATAACCCCCCAGGATCTGGTTAAGCGGTGTGGTTTCTTTGCTATATTGATCTAATTCTTTGTAATTTCGAAAACGGGTAAGGAAACACTTCTCCATCGCCTCCACTAAATATCTAAGAAATTCATGTGCATCCTCTTGTCTGCCCATAAGTAGGTGTTTACAAATAAACTTAAGTTTTGAATAAACTAAGTATGGGCGAATCGCTGATTGATTATTCTGTGATGCCTCTAAAGTTTTAATCATTGCACAAATTATGCAATTTTCCGAGGAATTGCATTCGTCTATATGTTTGGCATCTGAAATTAACCAATTCGCCATAGAGGGTACATGAAATAGTGCTTGTAATGTGGAATTTAGGTAGCATGTATTTCCGACATTCATCATACCGACTCCGACATGCCACTTACGCACTGAATTTTTCCAACCAATTATAACATTTTCTCGTGGATACAACACTCGCTTTGGTTGTGGCAACTCGTTAGGATTCTGTCGCTTTGGAGTTCCAACGGCACCATTCGGCGGCGCTGCATTAGTAAGTGAATCTGTTTTGGATGACGAAATATAATTATTAAGGAATTGTTAATTATTTATTTGTACAATTGTATGAATTTATTCTTTAATACTGACAAATGGGTGCTCAAATCACTATATACAAAAATCATATTGTTTGGTAATATATGTATGTCTATACTACCAACTTACCATTTTGTTCCGAATTTTTCCCAAGGGAGAGGTAATCATAGTTTGAATTTTTATTAGTAGTATTGGCTTTCAATATATCATATTTTGATTTTAGTGCGCCTAAAACAGATTGACCGTAGTTTGTTACCTCCTCGTATTCTATTTTCGATAGTAACACACGTTTTGCTGTGACAGCAAGTTTTGCTTGTAGGCATCCATCATCATCGGCATTGTAGCTGTCGCCCACACCTCCTGTTTTACAAATGTTTCTACCATTGCTTGAATACCCATTTCCCAGTGATTCCCGCAAAACTGCGCTAACGTTAGCCACTGGTTCACACACTGAAACTGGCATGGGTATAAAGTAGATTTATGGCGGAATTCCAATATACACAGATCTAATCAAACAGCCTTTTAATGACTGCCGCTTATATTTGATGTAGTCAATTTTAGTTTTAATTACAACTTTATGTCGTAAACGAGACCTTTAGCATTTGCGTGTCTGTATATTACAGAATGTATACCCAATTTTTTCCGGGTTTATCAAATTTTCTCTCGATAACACTTTTATGGAACTTCATAAAACATCACTTACTCCAATCAAATTTTTCTTTAAATTAAAAATATTAAAAACAAAAGCGGTTCTTTGAAGTTATTTTTAACAATTCGAATATGTTTTTCCGATTTTGCAAATGTCGAAAACTTAGCCGCTGTGTGTTTTGTTTCCAATATATTTTCCCCTATTGTTTCCGATAAAAACGCGACAAAAGCCACATGCGTATTATTCAACTATACACGATGGTATTTTTAGCATTGCCAGAGAAAATTATTATTTCTTAACAAATGTTTAGAAAAACGGGTACAAAAATTCTATATTATTTTTAGAGCAATATACTACTTTACAACTTCTGAATCAGTTCCAACTAAAATATATATGTTGATTAACGTGATGACTGTAATTTTAGCGAAATTAACTAATTCCAACGACAATGGCAGATAAAACATATACCCGTGTGGCCCAATTAGCCAGCATTCTTTGTACTGATACAAGAAATGTTGAAGGTGTGAACACTTCATTAGTAATGTAATCGCATTGTTACGGYGCGTAGTTGCCGTATCTTTTTGTACAGTTATCAAAAAAAAATACATATTTGTGCAGAAATGCTTTGATTTTGAAGGGACTTTTCTCTTAAACTACTTCAGTTTTTGCACTGCAACCAAAAGTAACAATATGAGAATCTAATGTGGTTTTATACAAATTTTAACAATAAATTAATTTTGATATTAACGATTGGAAATAAATTAAAATACATCGCTTTTGAGCAGACAAAAAACGTGCACACTAACGTTGGCAACACTTTCAATCTGTTAAATACCGTTATTTTCGTCGAGTATTATTTAGGTATAATCAAAATGAATTGTTATGCGAATTTTATGGTTGTAGTTTTTGAAGAAAAAATCTTGGATAAACAAGCACCTAAAGATTTACAGACTCAGGTAGTCAAATAATGACAGGAGAACATGATAGGCGAAATAGGTAATATTTTCCAAAAAAGATGTACTTGAAGTTTTTTTTTTCGTTCACAGTGTCTAAAAAACTTTATTTAAAAGCAAAATACTCTACCAATTTCTTAAATGTACTACTATATAGAGCTTATTTGTGCATGTTTTCTTAAATTTAATTCAAGTAAAAATAATGATATGGACAAAAATAAAATTTACAATAATTTATCTATTAAATATTCCMCTTTTTTTGTTTCGGTTTTAGCCTTCTTAATAATTTTGGTGTCGATACCTCCAATCGTATCATCGGCCTTCCTTTTTAAAGTCTAACATAAATATGGGATAAACGTTAAATGTTATATGATTAAGGTTATGTGATATTATACCTCTTGTTCTTCAAATGTTAACGTAGTAAAAACAAATTTGTTAGAATTTGTCGTTTTAACTCCTATCTTGTCTGGTGACGTATTTACATCGTTGCTACTGGTTTTAACCGAATATATTGTTTTCGATAAAACCTTTTTATTCCTTAGCARAAATGAGCTTCGAGCTTTGGCGCTTTCAGATCTGATAAGTTCTTTCGATATCAAAAATGGAGACTTCTCTTTTTCTTCAGACCCATCGACGATAGATTTCGACATATTTACCCTGGTTACATTTCTAATATCATTTATTTTGGAAGTTACATCCGAGGTGCTCGCTTCTAAGATATTCTAAAAATAAATTTCTTTCTTAGTTATACCTACACCAAACTTATGAATAACATATGTACTTCATTTAAAAAAAGATCCTTTATCGCCTGTTCGCGTTCAAAACGAATTTTTCTCCATAAATGTTCGTTTTCATCATCACTACCTTCTTCTTCAGGTTTTGTTTCTGTGGCATTATTTTCATTAATTTCAAGGTTGAACGAATTGTCTAAATTTTTCCACCGAAATTTACGCTGTCGTTGTGCAGCTTCGTCTTCATCCTCAAATAGAATTTCTTGTAATTTATGTACTTGCCGCAAATCCTCATCTAACATTTTACGCCTAGACATTTGTCACCAAAATTATTTAAATACAGTTCGACACATTACGTTCGTCAATACATTAATACCAGAAATTCAATACTCACGCGTGTATTTTCCCTAGTTCATCTCTTATTTCCTCTTTGTCGAACACATCTTCGTCACCTACTTCATTCTCGTATTGATCCAAATTCTTTTCGTCTTCATCTGCGCTACCCCAATCAGATTCAGAAAGCTCTGCCTCCCTTTCGAAAAAGGTTTCAGCTTTCTTTAAACAATCTTGCTTGGTCAATTCCACAGTTATTTCATTTTCTTCTGAGTCATAGTCAATATAGGTAGCAGGTTCGTCATTAATGGATACATTTTTTTCGCTTCTGTACTCATTTGTGTCAGGGTCGTCGGACTCATCAGCCTCATCATCAGAGAAACCCAATTTCATTTTGGATTTCTTTATTTTCTTTGTGAACTTTTTAGTTCGTATATTTTTACCACTTGAACGTGGAGAATTTTCTTCACTTGATGATAGAATTTCATTGCCTATGGTTTCATTTGGTCTATTAGTCGGTTGCGTTTCAAAAGTGCCAGAACATAAATTTATTAATTGATCTGCTTCCTCATCTGGATTACATATTTGTGTTGCGGGTACTTGGCTAATGACTGATGGATTAAAATGTTGGGATTCATTGGAATCATCAGAGTCAATTTTTAAGAGAAAATTATTAATTGTGCCAACGTCTGACGGTTGAAAATCCCAGACAGGTGTTTGGTTTTTATCAACCGCATCGTCTTCATCAACTTTAGAATGCTCTTCTTGTACAGAAGATTCTCCGTCGGTCTCGGATTCAGAGTTGTCAGAGCTATCGCACTAGAATGAATATTACGAATCGATATAGCATTTAACATAATACTTTGCAAACAAATTCTTACCGATAGCTTATCCTCGTACTCCATAGAATCTTCAAAATTTTTAGGATTATCAATAGCATTCTTCGTATTATTTTCCTCCATTTGTTTTTTCTTCAGTTCTTCTCTACGCTTTTCCAAGATGATGGACTTCAGGTTGTCTTTTAATTTCAAAAAAGATTCTCCAGGTTTTTTATTCGAGTAAGGTTCAGTTTCATCAATTAGAGTATTTGTTTTACATTTCGTTCTTTTAATTCTACAAAGATATTTTTATATTCTTAGATGATGAAAGATATTAAATGCACTTTTGCTCCACTCACCCAATAGTGTCATTAGTTTTAGGTTTATGGCAAGTGTTCGTCTTCATAAGTCTTTCCAGCAAACTATTAGCCCTGCTATTTATTTTAGGGGTATCATTTTCAGTCGATATCAAATCGAATGTTATGTCCTGTTTTCCGTTTAATGTAGGACTCGTCTTTAATAGCTGAGGAACGTTTGAATTTGATCCTAATGGAAATATTATCCTTTCTTTTGGCATCAAAGTTTGATTTATGATATTTTTTAAATTTAAGTCTTTAGCTATATCATTCAGATTCAATTTTGGAAGCTCTACAATTTCCGTAATTACAATATTACACACATTTTCATCTCGACATTTTTCATTTTCATTTTCATTTGATTCGTTGAGTTTTTGTGGAATGATATTGGCTTCATCCCTGATTTCATGTTTACTATTAGAAAATTTTTCCTCACAATTGCCGCCCTTTTGTTKTGAATCATCGGTGTTATCATCTTTGAAAAATTCAGATGCTTCTTTGGCTCTGTCTTCCATTAATTTCCTATATACATAGAAGAGATTCAAAATATAACTGTTTCTTTTTTTCTCATACACATGACTTACGAATAAATTTCTAATTCTTCTTTGGACATTTTCAAATTTTTTGATCTTCCCAAAGCTTCCGAAAAACCGTTCTCTTTGGCGGGTTCACATGGTTTGATAATAGTACGCCGACTAAGAAATTCCTTCAACGTATATTTTTTTGGCTTATGGTACGGAATGCTATACAATTAAATGTAAAAAATAAGGTAAAAAAAATCTCTGAACTCTTACCTAAACTGAGCTTCTCTTTGTAAACGCTGTTGTTGGCTTTGGATGGCTTGCTTATCAGTTGGTATCAATAACTATAAAATAAAATTATATATCAATAAAGAGGGAAATATATACATACATCCTTTTTAATTTTAATGTCTTACCTTTTCCACCTGTTCCGGAACGCGAGGAATATTTTCTTCTTCCACTTTGCGCGTTCCTTCATTAATTTCCAAAATATTATTTTGGTCYTCTGTTTTTTCATTGTTGGGGTCATCATCTTCTATCTCCTACAAATTGTAAGATATTACATTWATTTTTATTTTTTTAAACATGTCATTATATGAAATTATAACGTAAAAACCCTCAATTCACAGTACTTTMAACAAAATGTATATGTTTTTGTTCTAGTTAATGTTTCTTTTTTTAAATATTTTTATATCGATATGTTACCTTTAAATTACTTGAGCATGCAATGTTATCATCACTGCTTTCGTAAACCAGAGTTTTATCCATTTTGCTGCGATATTCCACTTATAATTCTTGTTTTATTACCTACTTTTCCTATTTCGAGTGCTCAAACACATTGATATGTTTACCAATATTTTCCGCACACTCAGCAAATTTCCCGCCTTATTTCACATAATACTTTACCGATAAAAATTATTAATCGATAACTATAATAATATAACACATTAAGGTGATTCACTATTTTTTGTTATCCCTCAATAGGGATATGTAACCTTAAAGTGGAATTTAATATCAACATTATCAAAAATAAAATTATACAAAATAAAAAACATGTGTAAATTTTTTTTTTAATCGTCTTAATTTTACAGATATATAGAAAAATATGAAGGATAGAGCCATGGGTAGAAAGTTTGAGCGCCATTCACTTAGGACTAGACAAAAACGACTTCTGCTAAAGTGAAAAGCCGAATCAGGGTGATGCCAGTCACAACAGCCACGGATGAGAGGCGACCACTGCAAACTTATGAAGGATTACGATTAAGGATACGCACCTGGAATGTCCAGTTCATTAATTGAAATGTGCCGCTATCCAGCTGGTTGATGTCCTCGTAAGAGTAAAGCTGACATCACCGATGTCCAAGGAGTTCGATGGACGASACAAGAACTTAGGCGAGTAGGCATTTACTACGATGTAGGATTYGTGGTGGGAGAGTGACTCCGTTACCGAATCCCGGTATTCACCCCGCCGGATGAAACCGCATCTAAGCCTCCAGAGAACCTCCAGAATAGCAATTTCTGGTAGTAAACGAGGACCATAACTAACTCGACTATAACCGCGTAAGCGTAGTCTGCGCCAATAAGGAAGGAGAAATCCGTATTTACAGTCTAATTTTTAAGAAACAAAAAACTGATTTGTGCAGCGGCAGCCTTTGGCCGTGCTTCAATAATACTGACCTTCGACGCGCATCAAAAAATTAACTCTGCTTAAAAAACTTCAAAAAATATTGAATTAATGAAAGATCGACTTGCCTACTCGCCTTTCCGTTTGCGTACTTGTTATCTTCACATCAAAGTAAGTCGTTTACAAAAAAAAATATATATGTATAGTTTTCGCGGCCTCCTTCGCTGGGTGATCTACCCTACATTTACCAAAATTATAAATTTTTATACACAATAAATAATATACATAAATATATAAATTCAGTTAATATTTCTTATATCAATATTGCTTATAAAATAAATGTATAAATTTGGTTAATATCTCGGAAAATGGTTATTGTACAATATTTTGCTTCCGTTTGTTTTGCATCCTAATGAAAACTTTTTATAATAATGTACATTTATAAAAAAAGTTTTATATTTATCAATAAAATTAAAAGCCGAATTCTATCGCGATGCATTGTAACGGAATTATACTTTATCTACATACTTTGTACTTTAACTACAAAACGAAGAAAGTCATGGATATGCCAGAATGAACGCTTTGCTTTGTTTTTCTCTTACAAAAATAATCTCTGTGGCTTGACAATGTGTGAAAAGATAATAGTTGCCCAATATTTTGCTCGCCAAATAATCACACAAAAGAATAGATCGAACTTTGATGTCAAAGCGAAAGTCTGAAGCAAAGCGAATCCAAAGTTGTATGTAAAAATGCACAGATCAACTGTGATGTTTATCTTGTGTAAAATGAGCTTAACGAATGTTAACGGACATAATTTATACAAACAGTTATAGAACCAGTTACATCTTTAAATTTGAATTACTGAAATAAAAACTATGGAAGGAGAATCGTTCGATGATCTTAATACAAATTCAAATTTAAAATTGCCAAAAGATGTGGGTTTATATTGGATACACTGCAACCGTTGCTTAGAAATATATATACGAAAGCGAAGGAGATTATTCTTGCTCTCTTGTAATCATATGATATGTGAAAAATGTGCAACAACGCTCGCTATTAATCATATAAATGTGTCCAGTGAAGTGCATTGTCCAATTTGCAATAAAACACAGCGTTATCGAGTATTATGCAACGTTATGCCGGCGCATGCAAAGGAGCTTTTAAATCCTGAACCATGGCGTGAACCAAATGAACGCATCTTGAATTTTCAGGCAAAACAGCGAGACAGCTTTAAAAAAGGAATGTTTCGTAAGGTATGTCACCGAATGGTTCTTTATTTAATGTAAAATCTAAATTGATTACATTTTATTTTCTTATCACAATAATGTTGAGCTTTAATGAAATGTAGTTTATGATAGTATTCATACCAAAATACAGTTATATTTATTTATTTMATTTTCAGCGAACTGAAATGGAAAAAGTTAAAAGGAAGTGTAATGCTTTGGAGATAAATTCAAAGCAGAAATACGAAAAATACGAGCAGTTGCGATATGAGCGTAAACAATTAGAAAGGGAAATACTTAAAATAAAGAAATTTGAATTGCAGCCTAAAAGGTTTGTATCTATAAACAATTAAAGTAAATTAGTAAGGAAGGAATTAATCAAAAAAAGTAGGTTAACCAAAATGATAAGACTCGAAGTATGCAAACGTGAAAAAATTTAAAGTTTAAAACAATGTATCTTTTTATCAATTATTTATTATTTTTTAATTGGGATTAATTTTTCGGTATTTGCGGTTTAAAATTAAAAATAATTTTTTAATTCGATTTCTTTAATTATTTTTTTTAATCCGGTATGTGGTAGTAAAATTATTTTTGATTAAGATTTTTGGGATTAGAAAAATAATTTAATTCAAATAGTAATTCAATTATATGCACAAAATAATTTATAAGTGCATTTAATTTAAAGTCAAACGGACTGGAAAAAATTGCATCACCTTTTGATTTCAAGTATAACTTTATCGTTGCAAATCATGTATACATGTATCCAATGCCGTTATTTTTATTATAATTTCATCTTAAAAAGCAAATTCGGTTTTATCAAAGTAAGACGAATTGATATTATTTTGATGATTTATCGGAAATTTTCGTATTTTGAAAAAAAAATTATTAATTTGTACTTTTAAATGGTTGCATGGGCTTCCTAGAGCAAAAAATTTCTATTTTCAATATTTTTTTTCATACAAAAAATGAAATATTTTATTCAAACTTTTTTCTATTTTACAAAGATTTTGTGAAATTTGCAGTGAAAAATATTCAAAACTCGGCTACGATGTTATCTCCGGCAGTTTTTAGGAAAAAAGTGCCTCCTAGTTGACAGCAACAAATTGTTTGTTTTTGCGCGCACATTTTGATAAAAAAAAATGCAGATTTAGTAATTTGTTTGCTTGTTTTATAAATAATTATAATTGAACCTAACCTCCATTCAAGGCCTCGTAAATTATGTCTTGAAGACCTGTGTAAAATTTCAGCAAGATCGGTTGAGCATAATTAAATAAGACAATAAAAAATTAGTTTGTGGCGGGAAACTCATGTAAATTGTCGTCTTCGAAATAGTCCCTATTCGATGTTATGCACTAATGCCAGCGCTCCTTAAACTCGATTTTATTGATAGCCTTTAATGCTTCAGCGATGCGCTTTTAAAGGTTCTATTTATTTTTGAATACAAGAAAAAGCACACTGTGCCTTGTCTGGTGTATATGGAGTCTGGAACATYGTTACAGTATTGGTTTTGGTTTACGAACAAATTCTTTGATCCATTTCTTTTAGCACAACAAAGGAAGTAATGAATACATCTGAAATTTTTGTTGTATTTCAGGAGTTTTAATTTTTAAATTCTCGTTGTTTTTTGAACACACACACATTCACATCACTGCACGTTTGCTGCTTAAGTCTTTTGTGTATGAGAAAAATTTTGAAGTATAGTTTCAAAAATAATGAAAATAATTGCAATTTGTAAAATCTGAATTTTCTTTCATATTTTTTTCCAAGTAAACATTAAAGATATATATTTTTTTTTATTTTCAGTAAATATTTTCAAACAACAGAAGGAGACATTTCTACCAATGGTATGTTCAATCTTAATACCTTTACCGGAGTTAAGCGAGCAAACACTAATACCCACCCCCGTATAACTGGTCATAATGTATCACACACAGCTCTAAATAAATCATTTTCATTAAATATATTTTAAAAAAATTCCTATGAAATGTATATAAAAATATGAAATTTTAAGACTTCCATTTTAGATCCACGTAATACTTTTCACATTAAAGGTAATTGAATTATATTCATGTTTTTTGTTTTTAGCAATTAAAAGCAAATCCATTTCCGAAGTGGATCGAAGAGGTGTTATCTTATTGGTATTATTGGACTTTTCCACATTACAATCAATAGATTTAAGTTCTTAAACTTATATTAGTAAAATTACGTTTTGGAGACTGTAAGAGATATAAATGTAAAATAAAGATTTTTCATAGCGACGTATTGTTTGTACCTTWTGATAAAGTTAAACAAAGTCTAACAAATAACCGGTTACTTTTAGCAATAATAAGTTCAGGCAGAGAGCTTGGAATTATTAAGCTTGGCGTACAAAACTGGTTTCCAAATGCATTTTATGTTTAAAGCTAAAAGCGCCAACTTTCTGCTTGATGAGTTTAGAGTTGACGCTAAACGCGTAGGTTCTTATAACCTGGCAATAATAAAAAGCTTTTGGGTTATAGAAATAAGAAAATGGACAATAGTTAGTTTGTTGATACACATACAGCGAACAAAGTAGACATAAGATTTACGAAAATATTTTCTGCTACTTTAAGGAGTGTTTTAAAATATATAAAACATTAATAAATAGGTTGAAAATAGACTGAAATTCTAGGTGTAAGGTGATAGAAAATAGAGATTTCAATATTTAACCTTGATGGCGAGTTGAAATCTGTCAGTGTTTACTTTAGTTTACAAGTGCTTGTTGGTGCTATTTTAAAATTATTACGTAAGTATACCATATAAAAAGGAACTATTCATATATTTTGTATATACTAGATGCAAACATGCAAAAACACGTAGGTGGAGGAGTATGTGCGAAAGATTTGTTTTCCGCCTATTTTTTTAGACATTTTAGATTAATTTGGTATAAAGTTTTCACTGAACCTTTGTTATTTTGGAAGAGTATAACTCATATAGTTATTCATATGCATGTATGAACACATGTTAAACAGCTATTTTTTGCGTATTTTCGTACTTATGAATGTATGTACATATATATTTGCATGTGGTATATGTCTATAGATAGGTGGGCAGACAATAATGCATTTGCTTTGCTTACATTTATATTGCATTATAATACTTCATTTGTATCCTGCTGTAATGTTTTTAATATACAATACATACAAATATATGGTTTAAATTATTCAAAATTAAAATTCATTTTATAAGGCCAAATCCATTTGCAAATACCTCTGTCGTTATTAAAATACGTACATACAGACGAACGTAWAAAATTATGTATGACTGCATTGTTTCTTGCAATTTTCATACCCACGTATGAATATGTCATTTCCGAATATATTTTTAAGTTTCACACATGTACATATGTGTTATTTTTTTAAGTTATTTGTTGGTTTAACAACTGCTTCCTTGATTATTTCTTTAAGATTAATTGCTATCATTGCTACTTAGACAGTAAATCTGACTGCAAACTCTCACTATCACACGTATGAATAAAAAATGTCCTTTCAGGTTCTTGCTACATTCATGCGGCACAMCTAAAATAAGAAAATATACGCAGACATAATGCACGAGAGACGCGTTGAGAAGTAAGTGTCACATATAATTTTCAGTTTTTCCAATTGAATTTACATTAATAGGGGTAAATTGAAAATCTCCTGAACGATAAAAAGTTAACTCGATTAAATTGTTTGTACTTCTTTAGAATTAAAGGTGGCCATTATGTTGCAACACACAGTCAACCCGTGGGGTACCCTGCATATACGCATTCTAATCGCGCTTACTCTACTGATGGTGAAGAATCACATAATGCAGCATCGGCGGCGGGATATACAGTTACACAAGAGTATCCATACAGTTCGGCGCGCAAAACAAATTTATATCAAAATCAGCAAAGTCCAGCTGAGGAGAGTAGTGTAATTTATAATCAGAAATGGTCAAATGGATCACCGCAAGCCCGCGCATTTTCTACTCTTACTTATGACCAAGGGGGTGATGTAAGCAGTGAAATTTATGTGACTAGTGCTGCTTATAAAGAACCTTCAGAAATAAGGTGAACATAAAAACATATAAACATATGTATGTATATACCATTACAAAGTCGTGTAATTYATAAAATTAATAAAGCTTTTTTGCTCCTACACAAAATAAATCAATAGAAATGTTATAATTTTTTGTTTCTTTGCTAATTTGTTTCCTTTTTATTCCATCCATAGTCGGTATAGCCATCGACCACAATCACGTGCCGCATCACATAGTGTTTACTCGATGGCAAGCACAGCAAAGACGGGACCAAGTGTTCATTCAACAACGAAAAGAGGTGTAAAAATAGACGCGATGTCAGCGCCAAACCCTTTTTGCCCGAATATAAAAGGAGTTTGCTGTCTTATGTTGCTTTTGAATCTGGGCTTAATTCTCGTTACCCTGGGATTTGTGATTGTTGTGCAATTTTATGATCCTTTATATGTGTGGTATGCATTTCTTAGTTTCATTCATTTATCATTTTCTTTATTATACCTCAATGTTTTTCCTTTGTTTTGAAGGATACTTGGGATTATATTTTTAATTTTTGGATTYCTCACTCTCATTGGGTGCATGATATACTGCGTGCATGTTTGCAGAGATGCCAAAACACCTTCTCAAGTGCGTAATGAAAATCTTTACTGGACAAGACATTGGCAAAATAACATCGGTTATATACCTACCAAAGAGATTTCTTATAAAGGGAACAAATATGACGGTTATTCAGACCATTATTCGATAAGCAAAGTTAGTGGAAAATACTCGGATCGCGGTAGCAATCATTATTAAAAATACGGATATATTATAAAGGTGTTCATGAAGACGAAACTAATATTAATTAAATCAGTTGTGAATTATTAAAATATACAATATTGAAGTGAAATGCATTTTAAAGTTAGTAGGGTACTTTCCAAAAAAAAAAAAAAATTAAAAAGGATCTGATTTTATTTTTAACTATGGGTCAATGAATTATATTTAAACCATACTCAAATGTATTAAACCACGACCAACTTGTGCGATAAGTTGGACTTTAACGTTGTTGTACTTACAGTTAATAAGTTTTCACACCTATGTATTTTATCATATACTTTATTTAAATATATACAAAATATAAAACACTTATTAACACAGCACGATATACATATAAGCAATTGTTATGAATATTATTGTCGTTGTGATTGATATTATTTAACTGGACAATGTAATACGTTAAATCWAAGGAGTCCAAAAGCCTTCACACAGAATGAAAACATCTAAGGATTTTGAAAATTTCCATTATTAGGAAGATATGGTGATACATGTATTAAAGTTTTATTTGTCTTATTAGCCATACCTTGATAAACTAAAACTACATATATGGACTCATTAAAAGGGGGGTCTTTAATCCGAGGCTGCTTGTTCCTTTTCATTGGGGGTGTTTTTTTACGTGGCGGGTACCAAACCCTGCGCCCACTTTATGTAGGGRATATTTCGCCTTCTCACTTTAGCTCGCCTTCAAACGGATGTTCTTAGGCTACCCAGAGGATACTTGGTCAAAGACCGGAAGTCGTGAGCTGCTTGAGTCACATGTAAAAGTATCGTTTCTGGCCACTCCAAAGTTCTCTCTCGACAAACAAAAACCAAACTCTGTAAGACACTCATAATTCCTGTGTTACTCCACTCCGTTGGAAGGACCAAGTGGAGAAGGACCTGGCTTCACTTGGAATATCTAATTGGCGCCAAGTAGCGAAAAGAAGAAACGACTGGCGCGCGGTTGATAACTYGGCTATAATCGCGGTAAGCGGTGACTACGCCAATCAAGAARAAGAAAAGTTTTTTCTTGGTAGCATTCGAACTCACCACAAAAAATGTCAAAATTTCAGTTTTCTCTGTCAGAATTTTCATTTTTGTACCATTTGTCACGCARCCTTAGCTTAAGTAAATTAGTCGATAATTTTTATAATCGATATATTGCTCTCAACGTTAAGCAGCATTGGTGAAGTAATTTAGTTTGTTGTTTTGATAGCTGCGTTTTCAARTTTATTAGAGATCATGTCAGCGCCTATTGAAATTCCATTGCGGGATACTGACGAGGTAATATAACATAATGCATTTTATTGTTTTGTAGGTATACATTTTTTTCTCTTAATGCTATCAGGTTATAGAGGTTCATCCAGATCAGTTACCAGAATGTCAGGAAGTACTAGCTATTTTACGCCAAGAGCGTTCCCAGTTAAATACCTGGGTGAACGTGGCGGTAAGTTTTTTTATATAAATTTTTTTATAAATGTATATATATATTCTAATACCATAATATATTTGTAGTTGGCGTACTACAAGGAGAAAAAGACAGCAGACTTTATAAGGCTTTTGGAAACGGCTAGAACTGAAGGGAATACTGATTATCGTGACATGGAGAAAGATCAAATGCGTGCATATGATATGTTGGCTGCGCATTACGTACAGGAAGCAAATCGGGAAAAATCGAAAGAGAAAAAACGAGAGTTATTTATGAAGGCCACAAACTTGTACACAACTGCTGATAAAATTATTATGTACGATCAAAATCATTTGTTGGGTAGAGCATATTTTTGCTTGCTAGAAGGCGATAAAATGGAACAAGCAGATGCCCAATTTAATTTCGTTCTTAATCAATCGCCTGCAAATATTCCATCGCTTTTGGGCAAAGCATGCATCGCCTTCAATAAAAAGGACTATAGAGGAGCTTTAGCTTTTTATAAAAAGGCTTTACGTACAAATCCGAATTGTCCAGCGAACGTTCGTATGGGCATGGGTCATTGTTTCCTTAAAATGAACAATCAGGAAAAAGCTAAACAGGCATTTGAAAGAGCTCTAGAACTCGATTCCAATTGTGTTGGGGCTCTAATTGGGTTGGCAATATTGAAACTAAATTTGCATGAACCCGACTCAAACAAATTAGGTGTCCAAATGCTATCGCGAGCTTACACTATTGATTCTACCAGCCCTATGGTATTAAATCATTTAGCAAACCACTTTTTCTTTAAAAAAGACTACCAAAAAGTTCAACATTTGGCGTTGCATGCTTTTCATAACACTGAAAATGAAGCAATGCGAGCAGAAAGTTGCTACCAATTAGCACGCAGTTTTCATGCCCAGTGTGATTATGATCAAGCGTTTCAATATTACTATCAGTCAACCCAAATCGCACCTGCTAACTTTGTGTTACCTCATTATGGTCTCGGACAGATGTATATATATCGCGGTGATACTGAAAATGTAAGAAATACTCTTATTAACCYCTAAAATATAATTAAATTTATTTATTTTTTAGGCTGCTCAATGTTTTGAAAAAGTGTTGAAAATTCAACCAGGAAACTACGAAACAATGAAGATTTTGGGCTCTCTTTATGCAAACTCAAATTCACAAGCAAAACGTGACATGGCAAAGTCACATCTAAAGAAGGTTACGGAACAGTTTCCTGATGACGTAGAAGCTTGGATAGAACTAGCCCAAATTTTAGAACAAAATGATCTTCAAGCTTCCCTAAACGCCTACGCTACAGCATCGAATATTCTAACTGAAAAGGTTAAAGTAGATTTACCGGCAGAAATATTAAATAATGTCGCCGCTCTACATTATCGAATTGGTAATTTAGCTATAGCTAAACAAAAGTTAAACGAAGCAATACAAAGAGCTAGAGTGGAAGCAGATAGCTCGAATGCAGATAAACAATATAATGATTCCATATCAGTGACAATGACTTATAATTTAGCTCGTCTTAATGAAGCTATGTGCAGCTTTGACATAGCCGATAAATTGTTCAAAGATATATTAAAAGAACATCCAAATTATATTGACTGCTACTTACGATTGGGATGTATGGCACGTGACAAGGGTCTCATTTTCGTAGCATCTGATTTCTTTAAGGACGCATTAAATATCAATAACGATAACCCCGATGCAAGGTAATTGTGTTAATATTGGTATATATCTGACGATAATTGTMATAAATGTTATTTAGGTCTTTGTTAGGAAATTTACATTTGGCAAAAATGCAATTTGCTTTGGGACAAAAAAATTTTGAAACAATCTTGAAAAATCCTACAACTGCTACGGATGCATACTCGTTGATTGCACTAGGAAATTTTTCATTGCAAACACTTCATCAGCCGATCAGAGATAAGGACAAGGAACGAAAACATCAGGAAAAAGCTTTATCTATATATAAACAGGTATCGTACTAACATAGATATGTCTACCCGTTTACATTACTATATAAATTTTTAAATGACAGGTTTTGCGCAATGATCCTCGTAATATTTGGGCTTCTAATGGCATCGGCGCTGTATTGGCGCATAAAGGATGTGTTATAGAAGCACGAGATATATTCGCACAGGTTCGAGAGGCAACGGCTGACTTCTCAGATGTTTGGTTAAATATTGCTCATATATATGTTGAGCAGAAGCAATACATCAGTGCAATACAAATGTACGAGAACTGTATGAAAAAATTCTACAAACATCATAATGTCGAAGTGATGCAGTATTTGGCACGTGCATACTTGCGTGCAGGTAAACTGAAAGAAGCAAAAACAGTCCTGCTAAAAGCGAGAAGGGTTGCGCCACAAGATACGGTAAGMTAATGAAATAGGGATAGTGGTACCATAAGTAAGATGGGTTACATATTTAAATTCGAATGTTTTTTTATAACTTGAACAAGGTATGTTAAGTTTGTAATACTCATACGGAAACGTCGGAGACATACATATATATACATTTGTAAATGATCAACATGAAGAGCTGAGTCGATTCAGTTGTGGTCGTCTCTCTGTATACATATATAAAGATCTATTTATAACCTTTCATGCTATAAGAAATGCACCTGTGAAGGGTATTATAGTTTCGGTGCAGCCGAATAATGATTTCCTAATGCAGAAATACTAATTTGTTAAACTCAAATTTACAGGTATTACTTTTCAACATTGCTGTGGTACTGCAACGTTTGGCTATGGCTATCCTTAAAGACGAAAARTCAACTCTTGATGTAGTGTTACAAGCTGTTCATGAATTGGAATTAGCGCAAAGGTATTGTGAAGCTTTTTCTATCAGAAACATCTTAAAAATTTGCTAATTAGAAAATTTGTTTGAAATTATAAGATATTTTCAACACCTCTCAATTTGTGGTGATAAAACACGTTTCAATATTGAGATTGCTGGCATTGAGGCCAATCAGTGTCAGGATCTCTTGTCTCAAGCCCAATATCATGTTTCCCGAGCTCGTCGTATCGATGAGGAAGAAAAAGCTTTGCGTCGCAAGCAGGAAGAGGAACGATTGGCCTTTAAGACGAAACAAGAAGAAGAACGTAAACGTCGAGAAGAAGAACAAAAGATGTCCCGAGAACAAATGCTTGTGAAACGCCAGGAATATGTTGAGAAAACGAAGGGTATATTGATTATTTCGGAAAATCCGCCTCAATCCAAAGAGCGCAAGAAAGGTACAGTAAAATCTATATATAATTTGCTATCTATTAGCATTTATTATATATAATTTACATTTAACAATGCAGGTGGTCGTCCACGCAAGGATGGTTATGTTTCCGATTCTGGTAGTGATGTTGGTGAAGTTGATGGTGCTGAACGTTCAAAGAAGAAACCCAAGGAACGCAAAAAGGGTGCTGGTAGAAAGAGAAAATCGGCACAAGACAAATATGATAGTGACAGTGATGGTGAAATTCAACCTAGAGAAAAGAAACAGAAAACGAGGAAGGCTAAAGAGGTAAAGGAATCGAAAGAAAAGTTGTCAGGCAGGCAAAGGCTTAAGATTGTTTCGAAAGCTACGATATCCACGAGTGAATCCGATAGCGATGCTGGTGGACGCAAGCGAAAGCATGTTGCTAACAGAGATCAAAGTGACAGTGACAGTGACAGTGACGGTAGTGTTGAGTCCAAGCGCGTGCGTCGTATATCAAGATCACCRTCAGAACAACGTTCTCATAGTGAAAGTCGATCTCGTTCCGGTTCCCGATCTAGATCTAGATCACGTTCTGGTAGTGGATCTGAAAGACGGTCGCGTTCAAAGTCAAGCTCAAGATCTAGATCGCCTTCAAAATCGAGATCTGTTTCGCGCTCACCTTCTTCTTCACCGCAACGTACAAAGAACAAGTCTTCAGTTAAGTCTCATTCACGTAGTCCATCGGTTTCAGAATCTGAATAAAATACTATATTTTTTTGTTTTAATATATGTAGCTATGTATTCATTCAACCAAAATACCACTAAAAATATATATATATAAATCATCCTCAGCCTAAAATGTTAACTTTAGTTTCATTTAATATATTTGATTATTAGTCTGATTTGATCCGATAATGATAGTTATGGATATCTATGTATATGGATGTACACATTTTTCTAATTATTATATATTATTAATTTTATGGCAAAGAAAATATATGTAAAGCTACATATGTATATGCATATATGCATTCATTTCAAAATTTCTGAATGTTCTTTAATCATTTTACCTACTATTCGAGACATTGCCTCCGAGTTTCTCAATACAAATGCATGATCTATAGACTCTTTGTCTAATTCAGCATCAATTTTGGGATATTTTCTGCATATTTCGTTATAATACTCGATTGGTACCCAACCATCCGTCGTACCATAATACATCTTTAACAATGGTAAATGTTTCTCCATCAAACTTTGATCTAAATCACGTACCCGAACCATTTCGTCTTTTGCTAAAAATATTACTTTTTCCATCACAGGAGCCTTCGAGTATTCTAAAGCGGTTTCAATAAACGACTTCGGTATGTTTAAGAGCCAGAAATATATTTGTACTCCACAAATTTGAAGATATTTTGGTAACCGATTAAACAATGGAATTACAAATCCTAGAACTGTGTATAGTGGAATCCCAATTTTGGTGAAATTCCAACCGTTCGATGAGTCAATCATTCGTTCTATTGTTGGAAATARAAGGTAACATTTTTTAACCAGTTGCCGAATATCCTGAAATTCTAACAAATTCATCACCATCCATGCTCCAATTGAATGACCAATTAAATGAATTTTTATATTGTGTGGCACAAAACGTTGAATAAATTCCTTTTTATGATATAACTGTCCATTTAGATCAAATATTTTTTCATTTCCCTTAAGGCAAGGAACTTCCGTTTTGCAATTCTTTGAAGGTTCTTCGTGCCCTAGGTGACCTTTAAAACCGAAAACAGCAATTGAAAAAAATCAAGTTAAAAATTGGGAATCTTACCAATTATCCAAACCGGAATTTTTTCACTCAATTGTTCATACAATAAGCGCAGGAATTCGGTATAAAAGCCAACTAAGCCGGGATTACCTGGAATACATATCACAATCTCGGGCACATTATCCATAGGCTCTTCTATCCAACGTCCCCAAGTAATTACGTGGGTGGGCCCACCAGAGATTGTAATAAAACCTTCCTTCATCTTCCTAAAATCAGTTATTAAATTGTTTAATAAGCGATATATAAAGATTAAGCAAAGTTTTATCGAATGTATTTATCGATATATCGGAATTTTAAAGAAAACTCGCTCCGACGTGGCAATATGGAAAACTAATCTAAATATCGATTATGTCTGAATTGAAAATCTCCTTCATCGCAAAAGTTTTCATATAGAATAAAATTAACTATATTTAAAAAAAAATTTCTTAAATAAACTACGATTTTGTGGATTGTCTAATAATAGAGAATATTTTAAACAATTTATTAGTTAATAAATCTGGTAGTTTTTGCATTATTTAAATAATGTATATAATTGTCTACATATACTCCAGATATTGCTTATACATTTAATTCGAGGTCACACAAGCCTATAAATTTAAAGCTTTTTTAAAAATTAATAAAAAGTTTCAGAAGTTTAACTTTTAAAGATAACAATACGTACTTAAATTTTTTTTCATATATATATAATAATATATATATAAATAAAACATAAATGAAATTTGATCTAAAATAGGCGTATGTACATATTTCAATTAAACATATTTAAATATTATACTATAGTTAACTCGTTGATATCGATTGAGTAATTGATTTAAAATGGCGCGAAAAAATATTTCAAAAGCAGTCAGAACGGTTTTCCTTCTTTCTACAGAATGTATACCATTTGTTAAACTAGTATGTACGTGAATAAGCTTAATGTGCTAGGCTTTAACTGTGCCTTGACATTAAGGACATTATCTTTCCTAACGGCATCTAAGATATTCGCAATAGCAGCTATTTTTTAATTTGCTTTGGGGTTGAAATATTGGCGCCTTTTTAACTTTCACATTTAATTCTTTAAAAATGGTGAGATRAAGCAATAATTACTATCTTTTAGAAGGAGTATTTAAGATTGATATTATTTTTTAAGCGTGAGGTAATATCAATACAAATCGGGCAAGGAGGAATTCAAATCGGAAATGCTTGCTGGGAATTGTACCTTTTGGAGCACGGCATTGATGTTGACGGCTCTACTAAAAGTAAAGCAGAGAATATGAATGGATCGAATAAATTATCACAAGATACTAAAAATGAAACCACGAATGACTCGAATACTTTTTTCGCAGAAACTGGTCTGGGCAAACATGTACCACGTACTGTTTTTGTTGATCTTGAGCCTACAGTTATAGATGATGTACGTACAGGTAACCTTAAGAGTTTGTATCATCCAGAACAACTGATATCTGGAAAAGAAGATGCAGCCAATAATTATGCACGTGGCCATTAYTCTATCGGAAAAGAAGCAATTGATAAAGTTATGAATCGCATTCAAAAATTATCTGAACAATGTGAAAGTCTTCAAGGTTTCTTAATATTTCATAGTCTTGGTGGTGGAACTGGATCGGGTTTTACTTCTTTACTTATGGAACGCTTAACTGCAGATTATAGTAAGAAATGTAAATTGGATTTTGCAGTGTACCCGTCACCAAGAGTTTCTACGTCAGTTGTAGAGCCATACAATGCAGTTCTTACTACACACGCTACTTTGGAGACTTCGGACTGCGTTTTTATAGTAGACAATGAAGCAATCTATGAAATATGTCAGAATAGTTTGAATATTGATCGTCCCAATTATCGTAACCTGAATCGCCTTATTGCACAAATTGTTAGTTCAACTACAGCTTCTTTACGTTTCAGTGGTTCTATGAATGTCGATCTTAATGAATTTCAAACAAATTTAGTACCTTATCCTCGAATTCATTTCCCACTAGTAGCATACGCTCCRTTGGTATCTTCATCAAATGCATCGCATGAGCACAATACTATAATGGCATTAACAAACTCATGTTTTGAAGCTTCAAATATGATGGTGAAGTGTGATCCACGCGCTGGAAAATATATGGCTTGTTGTATGCTCTATCGTGGGGATGTTGTACCAAAAGATGTAAACGCGGCAGTATCGGCTATAAAATCCAAACGACATATTCAATTCGTGGATTGGTGTCCAACAGGTTTTAAAATTGGAATTAATTATGAGAAACCTGCATGCGTACCTGGAGGAGATTTAGCCCAGACTCCTCGTGCAGTTTGTATGCTCTCAAATACAACTGCAATTGCTGTTGCATTCAGTAACTTGGATTACAAGTTCGATTTAATGTTTAAGAAACGTGCATTTGTGCATTGGTATGTTGGCGAAGGAATGGAGGAAGGCGAGTTTACGGAAGCTCGTGAAGACTTGGCTACAYTAGAGAGAGATTTTGAAGAAGTTGGTACAGATGATCAAGAACAAAGTGTTAACGGCGATTATGAACTTTAAATTGTTTTATTTCAATAGAAAATAATTTTTTTTAAAGTAAAATCAATATTTAAATTTAAAATATAACAATGTAATTTGATTTTAAAGTGTACTAAATAAAGGCAGTGAAACAAATTAGTCTTTGAAATTACTACGGAAGTTTGTTGAAGGCTTCAAATAATTTTTAAGTAGTTTTTGGGAAGTGGGAAGTAAGTGCACAAAACTATAATTCAAAAACAAAACTGTAAAATTAATACTTTACTAATTTCATTTCGTGGAAGTTTACAATGAAGGTAGTAACCACTTATTTATATGTATATTTGGTTCCGCTGAAACGGTCATATAAATGAGTCATCAAAAATCCTATCCTCGCAATAAAAATGAATGCAGACTAGAGCTGATAAATTCTTGATGACATCGTCGATCAACACAAAATTTTACTTTTCGACTATTGTATTCCGACTGGTCCGATATCACTATCATAAACATAAATATATTTGTTACATATCTATATCTATATTTTTATATAAATATGTTGCTAAATTTAAGTATTTTGACATTAAATGTTTGGTCTGTATTTTTATCGCAGTACAATCATGTCAGCACGAAGGAAGTTTTAATATGTGTTTTATAATATTCCAGGGGAATACCTTTTCCTTTTATTTCAAAGGACCGTGAGTTACGAATAGCCGCAATCGGCTTAGAACTCAGTTCAGGCAAATATGATATAGTTTCTCTGCAAGAAGTTTGGTCTCGTAAAGACTGCGAAACACTGAAGAACGCTACCGAGTCAGTATTACCTTACGCTCACTATTTCTACAGGTAAAACTTCATGGAGTATTATAAAAAGTTGTTTATAATTTTAAAGCAAATTTYTGTTTTATTTTTAGTGGTGTTATAGGTTCAGGTCTCCTGGTGTTGTCTAAATATCCTATTTTAAGCTCTTTCTTTCATCCTTGGAGTGTTAATGGTTATTTTCACCGTATTCAGCATGCTGATTGGTTTGGGGGCAAAGGAGTTGGTTTATGTAGAATCCTCGTGGATAAACATGTGGTACATCTGTATAATGCTCATGTAAATATCATATATAGTCTAGGTAATCTATATACGTATATATATTAAATGCGTTTTTATATTAATAATTTTTAGCTTCATGCGGAATATAATAACAACAATGATGATTACAAAACTCATCGGGTAATTCAGGCTTTTGATACAGCACAGTTTATTCGTGCAACAAGAGGCGACTCTGTTCTACAAGTTTTGGCTGGAGACTTAAATGCTCAACCTCATGACTTGACATACAAGTAAATAATATCCAAATTTTATTACTACATTTACAATAAAATATTTTCAATAACCCAGTCAGCATTTACATATAAAAAAGCGCTAGGTAAGCGTTCAAATGTAAGTAAAACACTTATAAAACGCTGCTGTGACCTTTACAAAAGACATCAAAGCTAGGGGTTTATAATCGAAAAGGACCGAAATTTATAAGCGTTTAAAAGACAATTGCAAAACATGTTTTTTAAGTAACGTTATTACACGTTTTTACTAGCTTAAAAAACACGTATTTCTAATGAAATTAGTAAGCGTTTTAGACATTTACTTTGTTTTGATACTTTTTTTATTGATACATTTAAAAAATCATTTTTAATAGTATTTTAGTTTTTAATACTGGAAATATGATTTAGAGGCAAACACAAAGTCCTCTTCC